>NC_133202.1:39937615-40012615 GCF_958299795.1 Porites lutea
AAATTATTTGTTGGCCTAGTGTACAGGAGGTCGGCTTGAGCTGACCACGGCCACAGTCTGGAATTCAGTGAAGCAACCTTGCTTGACTGCTTGACCGCACCGTTCGACTTCAAATAGTCCCGAACAACATCAAGGCGCCATTCGTGTTTGACTGGGTGCCAGGGATGAACTCTGGGTCTCTGTCAACGCAAATGAATTTTTTTTTGTTTTTGTAGGTGTAGTGACCAGTCATTCCTAGCGGGCATCATCAGTTGAGCCACGTGAGTCGACATAGCAGACGGCACAAGGCGCATTGTGGTCTTGGAGACTTTTGTTAAACTGGTAATACGACGGTTCGCACTCAGTGCCATATACCAATCCACCGTACAGAACGCCATCTTTGTACTGATCATACTTTGGGTTCTTCGGAAGACAAAGGTAGTTCGCTGCGCCTCCATTGTGAGTGTAATACTCTTCAGCCGTGATTCCTAAGTGGAAAGTTGTAATTAGACAAAAAGCTAGTCGAGACCATAACAGCTAACTCTTCTACAAAAATTCTTCACGTGGGAATTTGAAATTTTAAGAGCGGAAGAGAAATGTACAACATAGAGTGATGCACCTGAGAGTTGTTGTTTTGCTAATATAAACCTATTGCTTTTTTGCCGTTCTCGTTGACGTCACCGTCGTCGTTGCTTAAGCTCCCTATTAATTAAAAAAGCAACAATAGTACTTTTCACGAATAGTAGCAAAGGTGAGTAAAGAAGTAATTTACTGATTTATTGTTGGTTGTATTCGAGCCACTGCGTTGACTACTGACTCTAAAGTGAAGGAAAGCATTAACTGACTCTTTATCAGAATCTGTTATAAATTCTGACTGTGCCAAATTATTAAATACAAGTCCAAGAGAGGATAAAGGGGACAGAGAAGGCATCCCCCATACACACCCTATTCCATAGGAAATTCGTCTCGAGTTACTTTTAAGACCACAGATCCCAAAGGGGATTTGACAATAGCCAATCACATAGCGCGCGAATGTGTTCCAAGTGGATGACTCACGCTCAGAGCCACGCGTCCTTCACTAATTGACGTTGAAAAAATGGCGGGAGACGCGGAGAGCGACATTGCTACTCGTTTTGTCGACGAAAACGACTAAAGAGAGATTTCTACTAAAGCAGTGTCAGCGAATTACCTATAGGTATGGGGGATGCCTTCTCTGTCCCCTTTATCGTCTCTTGACAAGTCCTAATTACCCAACGGTAGCTCAACATTGTTGAAAAACTTGCTGACGGCTAGTTTTGGCAGTTCAGGTTTGGTTTGTTTGTGATATTTTCAACTTCTTGTAAGGGTAAAAGTAATGGTAACCTAAGTATGCTCGAATAAGTAATTTAGTCAATTAGATTAGAACAAGAGATTAAAGCAATAGATACGGTATGTAACAATTTGTAGATCAAGTAATCGTGAATGCTTACCACCGTACACCAACGAAGCATCTCCAGAGCAGTTGGATTTTCCCCCGCGAACATATTTCACGCCAAACAGACCTTTCCCCTTCTCTCCTTTTGGTCCACGGGACCCTAAGGGCCAACACTTCTAGTGTCACCAACTGGTCCTAAGGAACACGAAATATAACACTTGAGGGGATTTTTTTTTCATACCACACCGCTGCTAGCAGGAACCAAAGCGAATGACCTAACTTCGTCTGACTAGAATTAAACCCCAAACGAGATTGAAATGTGTGCAAAGTTAAATTTTGAGGATGCTGAAAACTGCGGAAAAGGCCGCCAGACAACTTTCTTTTCCCCAACTCCCCTGGCTTCTCAAGATATTTCATTGTCCAAATTTAAAGTTTGATGGTGTCTAAGCCTGAAGGAATTTCCAGTCCACAGGTTAGCTGTATACAACAATGGATCTTATCTTTTGGTCCCGCGACTCTTCGAGGTCCCTGAGGACCCTAAAATGGGAGAGTCAAATTCGAAACTTTCATTTCGCAGTCTTGCAGCGACGGCTAATTAGAAATAATCGAAAATGTACAAAAAGCGTGATGCATGTGCAAAGTTGTTGTTTATATAAACCTCTCGCCTTTTTTCCTTTCTCGATGCAAATCAGTAGGTCCAGTAGGGTGAGAAGGGGTCGCCAGGAAAACGAGATCGTAGAGATGGATTACTAGGACCTCCCGGTCCACCTGCGGTACCAGGCCCAGCCGGTTAGTTTACTTTGCAATTGACTTTAAAAGCGAGTCTAGCGGCTCATCTTTCATGTGCAAATCAATTTTCATTCACACGCAAACTAAACTCATTTTCGTGTGAATGGAAATTTATTTGCATATGAAAGGATAAGCACCTAGACTCGCTTTCAAAAAGAGGGCTGAGGTAATTTGGAAATGGCCTAATAAAGGATATAGTGATATAATTAAAAGCAACGCTTGGCCAGCTACGAAAATAGGGCCATTTATACGAAAACTCAGCTTCTTTTACTTAACTCAAGAACGGATATTACATGTGTTAGGTTAGGACACTGTCAACTCTTATACTCAGAACTGAAAAAAGAGAAATTGAAAACGAGCTGCAAGAACACATTACTCCCCGGAAAATCCAGTTTCAGTGCCTTCAATAACACCCAACTCATGCAGTGACCCTCTGTTTTTGTGTAAGACGTATTGTGTTGGATAAGTCTGTGCGTGTCGACAATGAGTGACGAGCCAGGGATGTTAATGGAAAGAAACCAGCTGTGAAATCACTCTTGAGTGTTGATGAACTGTTTTTCATACTTGACATAGCTCTTCAAGGTGTTAGATAAAATAGGATAAGACCTGGACTGGACTCTGGATTATGGATTTTGGACTCTGGACTCTACTTTTTATGTGTTCTGTATAGAAAAATGTGAGGGGACGGGGGTGGGTGAGTGGGGTGAGGTTAGGGGTGTGGGGTATTTCCATTGATTTCAACCGCTTTAATTCTTTTCTTACAGTAGGCCTCGACACTCCGTCTCTTTTTTGTTATTTCTTTACAAACATGTTACTTCAAAGTCATCCAGGCCGAGTTGCTCGAAGCATGGTTAGCGCTAACCATTGGTTAAGTTGGATTAAAACCTATATATAGGATAGGTATACGAAAAACGTCTGAATAAAAAAGCCTTACCTTTCATGTAAGGTGTGTTGCTTGCTATCTGTGTAGTTATTTTGCCCATCTATCGCGATTTTAGCGATTTAGAGTAGAAACACAGGAAGCACATAAGTCGCCCAAATCGCGATAGATCGGCAAAATAACCACACAGATAGCAAGCAACACACTTTGGATGTAAGGAAAGGCTTTTTTATTGAGATGTTTTTCGTATATCTATCAACTAGAACCGAAGCTTTCTCTTTCTTTTTTTTTTTTTGAATTCTTAAGCCACGTACTTTTATGTAACCTCCAACATAGCCCTGTCTAGTAGTTTGTCCAAAAAAACAAAAAACAAGAACAAAAACAAGAAGAAGCTCGCGCCTAGCCGCCTAGCCGCCTAGCCGCCCCAATACTATTTCCTGTGTCCAAATTGAGACAAACGAAAACAAACAAATAGTGTCTGATATTGCCCATTCTGCCACTGCTGCTGCTTCTGGGGAGACAACAGTGCTAGAGGTACACGGTATCATTTTCTTTTCCATACGTGTATAGGCATACCTCATGAAATGCTCATTTTTCGTGATACGTTAATAAATATGAAGACTGAAAACGGACGGAAAAAAATTCGTGCACAACCTTTAGGTGCTAAAAAAAATTCTTGCACAGCCGAAAGGGAGTGAAAAAAAACTCTTCACTAGACAAAATTGCCCAACGCTCCCCCCTCCCCCTCAAAAATAAAATGTCCATCCCTTACTGTAAGAAAAGAAAGAAAGTGGTTGAAATCAATGGAAATACCCCACCCACCCATTCGCGTCCCATCACATTTTTCTATACAGAACATATAATTAGTTGAGTCCAGAGTCCAAAGTCCAGAATCCAGAGTCCAGTCCAGCGTCCAGTCCTCCCCTTTAGCCTATGCCGCACGCTACATTCAAACTACAGACAACACTATTGCCGACACGCTATCACGCTTGCACAATCACCTGAGTGCCGACAACTTCCTGTCTCTGCTTCATTCTGGATCAATCACGAACAATTGTATGAATCTGTCATCAACTTATCTTTCTCTGCTACCAACACAGGTCCAAAACGCGCTCATGAACGGGCCCTAGATGAAGAATGTACACGGTATCGAGGCGAGGCCTTTGCCGATACTACGAGGACAACGTACAAGTCGCAGTTTCGTACATATTTACGATTCTGTTTGTACTTTGGATACGACATCGTTCCGTGCTCAACACTGACACTGCTGAGATATGTGGCCTTTCTGTCCCGCACCCTGTCGCCAGGCAGCATTTCGAACTATTTTAACATTGTAAGGCTTATTCATCAGCAGATGGATATCCTAAGTTCTAGAAAACGAGTTAGTTAAATTCCAGTATTCATCATGCACCTATCAAGTTAAACTGCAGGGGGTGGGGGGGGGGGGGGGGAAGGCCGGTCATGATGTTATCATTGTTCAAAAGAGCACAAATTCCCCACTAATGGTTTTAAAAGTCAAATGTCCTGACCCACGGGCCGCAATGATCAAAAGCCCCTGCCACGGGCAGACTTCTTACGTCAAATACCCCTCTTATGCCCGGCCCTACCCCCCTGCGATTTAACATTGATAGGTGCATTGCTTATTCGTGGCATTAGGAGATCAAGCGACAACGCCGCCACTCGACCAAAACTTCCTATAACGCCAACTGTCCTCAATGAAATCCGTAAGCAGTTGACACTCACAGACTCGTTCGATGCGACTTTCTGGGCGGCTTGCCTGGTTGCCTTTTATAGCTTTTTTAGGAAAGCCAATCTCCTCCTGCTTTCACGAGATAAATTCGATGAACATTCACATTTCCGTAGAAGTCACCTACACCTCTTTAGCTGGGGTGTGGTTATGATTGTCCGATGGAACAAAACTATTCAATTTAAGCAGCGAACATTGTTGATCCCGGTGCCGAGGGTAAACGAATTCCCCCTCTGTCCTCTTACCGCCCTGGCCAATGCTTATGATCTAACGAGACGCAGGACCCTACGATCCTGCCTTTATGTACCGCCAAGGGACAAAACTAGTGATGCTTACCTACCACAAATTTCTGCAAAAATTACAAGTGACTTTACGCGCTGCGGGTTTAAACAAAGAGCGATATGCCGGTCATTCGTTTAGACGAGGGGTTGCAACTTTTGCCATGCGATGTGGTGATTTGTTTTGAAAGCTCAAACAAAAGACAAGAATACCTGAGAAAACGAGAGCTACTATCAAGGCCCTAAAGGCGACAACAGATCTCTCATTAGACGCAATCGCTGAACGATGTGGGTTTCCACAGCAAGTATACACCGTATAGTAACCACGAGAGACAAAGCGCCTGAAAACAGGAGACATTTGAGCGGCAGAAGGAGAAAGCTTAATCCCGAACACGAGGCTTCGATTGTTCGAAGCATTTCAAAATTGAGAGAGCGAGAGGGTTCATTCTCTTCGCGGCGCCTTATGGAGCAGACGGGAATTCGTCATGTCAGCTATCGAACTGTTCGGTGTTTTTTAAATAGAAATGGATATTTCTTCTTGCAGACTGGAAAAAAATGCATTTATGAGTCAAACGGACAAATAAAAGAGAGTGGAGTTTGCCAGAAAGATGCAAGCTAATTACCCTCCGAATTTATGGACAGACACTATCGCCTTTTACCTGGACGGAGTCTCAATTGGACGAAACCCCATGGATCAAGCACGTGCTCCCAAAGGGAGATTCTGGAGAAAAAAAGTCTGAAGGCCTCACGCAGGGGTGCTTGGCTAAGGAAAGTAAAGTTGGAACGGGACGAAAAGTTGGCGAGATGATGGTGGCAATAAGTCATGGTAAAGCAGTAGTGATTTGCGAGACATATGAAAAAATGGATGTACAAATAAATAAACCGGCATTTTGATGCCATGTTCAAACGATCTGGTAAGAGATCGACTCGACTCTGGCGACAAGATGGGGATCCGTCTCAAAATAGCAAAACAGCCCGTGAGGCGATGGGTCATTGTAATTCCGAACTTTTAAAAATACTGCCGCGCAGTCCTGACTTAAATCCTGTAGAGAAAACTTTTAACATCGTGTCTAAGAAGTTAGAGAAAGATGCCCTTGAGGGAGGTATTACACGTGAATCATGTGAAGAGTTTTGTGATAGGGTGCAGGGAACAGAATGGTCGTATTGCCGAGATAATACGAAAAAAAGGCGAAAGACTAAAGTATTAAACTATTCTCTATGTCGTCCACTCGCACCATATATGTTCAAATGATACTTGTACGTTTTATTTAAAGTTTACAATGTATTTCATATGGTTTATGGTTGTATTGCAACGATTTCAAATGATTTTGGGCGTTTTCGGCAATCACTGAAATAAAGACTTATCTATGCCAATGTTTTACTGTCCGGCATTGCTACAAAACCATGAAAAATCGTAAAAAAGCGTCTGGAACAGCTTGTAAAGCGTCCCATTTTACATTTTCCAAGATGTAAATCGTGTTAAATTATTTTGTGAAGAGAAAACGAGTCCACAGGAAGAAAATACCGATAAACAAATATCGGAGTAAAACTGATAAGTGGTTCTAGAAGTTCGGGGACACATTAGCGCAGCGGTAACAAGGCGAAATACTCGCCTGATGTTCGCAGGCTCGGAACCCTGAGCAGCATCGCGCACATGGTGGTACTGTGATCTCTCTGGTCACTGAGTGGAATTTGTCTTCGAAACTGGAAAGAATACCATGACACTGCCATTATTTCTGTGTCTCTTTCTTATGGAATTCAATCTATTTTATCGCCATATAGCGTTTGGTAACGTCAGCATGGGCCTCAGACAATCTTGGACAAAAAATAAATTGAGAAACAAAACCCCCCTCCCCCCATGTCAATGATGAGCTCGCGCTCAAACCAAAACGCTTTTTTTTTCATCATTGAAATGGCGTAGGGGGGAGGGGGGGGGGGGACTCAAATTGTTCATTTGTTTTGACCGAGATGGCGTGTATCAGTTGGCTTTGTAATTATTGCAAGTAACATCACTGTCTTTGCGTATAGTATTTATACTTTTGTATATTCTTTTCCCGCCCACCCTTCCGGGTCAGAGAGGTATTCAGCGATTTGTGTGTTACTTTAGGTTTGATAGTTTCACAAATGAACTTCTCTCTCAGCCAACAAAGGAATCTCTGTTTTTATCTGTTATTGTTCTGCGCTACTCCAGGGGAATTATGTTAAATTCACCTCAGAATAAATTTTAATTATCAAGACGTTTTGTGCGCAGACTACCCTGATGTTAGTTTCCTTTAATTTATTGACTACTGACTCTTTACAAGAGTGTAAGAATGACTTGGGAAGATAATTCAGGAAGATTCCTCTCCCACCAAACCCTTTGGTGGTGAAAACATCTTGGTAATACGTTTTTCCTTTTAATAGAGGTGCCCTCTTTAAAAACTACAACAGCAAAAACATTTTATTAAAGACAGCTAACAGTTACAGAAATATATAACTACTGTACCCACAAATATCTTTTGTCAATCAAGGCGGGTAGGTACAGCACTACAGTCTATTTACGACAGAGTACAACTTCTATTCTGTTTATAACATCCACACACTCACAAACTAGATACGAGAGGAAGAGAACAGAGTCACTAGCCAAGACAAATAGATGGGAACCTAAGAGTTTTAGTATATACCACCCAAGTGAATAGTGCTTTCCGCACGTTCTGGTCGGTCAACTCGGAGGTGATTAGCAAAGTACCATTCACCTCCGATCAGCTAAAGAGAAGCAAAACAGCGTCCTTTTAGGAAATTATTTGAATAAACGCAAGCTATTCAGCTTGTGTGGACGTGCTAAAACAAATATTATTCACCGAAGTGGAGGTGTTGATGGATATTTACCTCACCGATTTGCGGCTCGGTAAATAATCACCAATATTCACCTCCACTTCAGTGAATAATTATTGTTAACTAGTTTCAAATAGCAATGCTAGTTCTGCAATTTTCCCTCTTAAGTTTTAGGAGGCACCACAACAAGGTTAATTGCTAAACATCATTAGTATATACTGTACCACACAACTGAAAAGTGCTTTCCACGCGTGCTGATTGGTTAACTCGGAGGTGATTAGCAAAGTACTATTCACCTCCAAGCAGCCTAAGAGAAGCAAAACGGCCTCCTGCTTTGGTTTTTGTAATTAAAGTATTGGTTCAAGAATAACCCACTGATAACTTGGTTTTCTGTGTTTTAATGCACCACAAGAATCACAGGGTGGAAATACGAGTCTTTCCTATTAGCTGTACAATTCTTTTCTTAAAAACAAAGAAGAGAAATCAGTGAAGGTAGCCATGTAAGGTTAACTACTGCTGGTACGCTGTAGAACAAAAATGCTTCCGAAAATCAGCTAAAGACAAGGTTATTACTGAGAATTGCCATTCCACAGTTTTCAAGTCTACTACTGAAAGTCGAAAATCCAAATCCACTATTTGACATCCAAGGGCAGGTTGACTTTTCTACAGTGCAAGTGTCTTGCTTGTGTGATGGAAGTCACAGAACGAATGACGTATAATTTTGGTACAATGATCTTCAGCATATTTACTTTCCGGCTTGTCTTCTTAGCATGACATAAATGTTTTCCTTGATCCATTCGTTATTGTGTGGTTCATAAAATGGCTGTTTAGGGCATTGTCTGTTGAAGAATTAAAGAAAAAGAAACAGGACAAAGCAAGCAAAAGATACATGTACTGAGTCATCAAAATTCATTATCGTAGAACTTAGAAATGCATTAATAACATGTAGAATACAGTTCATACATCCAAAGGTGAGTTTAATGTGAGTTGTGACACCTTACCACATATTACGCATGAGCACTGAAGGCAAGGAGAGTGATTTCATGACGTTTTTATGAAAGAAACACCCAAAGAAAATTTTCTTTCTTCTTTACAATCATGGCAAACGTTCAGTTTTTTCTAGGGTCTTTTCCCACCAACTGTGCCATTTTTTGGATGCCAGGAATTCAACAAAGGTACACTACACTAAAGATTATTGCCTGAAAAGTAACAAAATAATTGGATTCAGATGTATCACAACCCCACTGTCCGTCCGTCCGTCCGTCCGTCAGTCAGTTAGTCAGTCAGTCAGTAAAAAAAAACTACAGTGGACCTATAAATTCCCAACAGTTACTTGAATTTTATGGGTGGTTTGGATTATGAATGGTATACTAAACAAGACAAGTCTGCCAAGTTGTCAATGTAGTCAAATAACTGGCTTATGTCATATGTGATGTAAGGTGTGCTTAGGTTGCTCTTCTTTAGCTACTCCTCAAATATGTTGCACACACCTACGACAAGAGACAAATGTGACAAGTCGTCAGTCAATAAAAATTAGTGTCCACCAGCAGTTTTAAATAAGTTTTTCTTTGAAAAATGAAATAATGTGCTATCTGAGTAATACGTTTTTAAAGTTTTTCTCTGTTAATTCACACAAATTCCTGGATTCTTTACATGTCATGGGCTGTCTTACAATGACCAACTGTGATAATGCTTGAGGAATAAAAGCCAACACAAAAATTCATTGAAATCACAGGAAATTCTCTGAAATACAGTTCAGGAAGAATTCAGAATTCTCTTATGTGACTTAAAGCAAATTTCTTGGTTTTTTGAATTGGACTGAACTGGAATGAAATTCATCCAATTCACAAGAGAAACTAAGTTGTCAATTCTAATGCACTGACTTGCACTAATCTCAGAGCCCTGTGAGGCCCACCTTATAGTCAGTGTTACCTTCCATACATTCATCTTTTGTTTCGTAGTCAGAATACGTCCGGGATTCTGGTTTTGTATTTGGCTGGATGAGCAGGATGGTGTGACTCTGAAAACAGAGAGAAACCACACGCTGGTGAACAACAAAGTATAACAACCAAAATACAGTATGTGTCAAACATTTACAGTTGACTATCAAAATCACTTCTCTTATGAGCCAGTCTCTATCAAAAATTCATCACCGTGGAATGTGCAGTTCCAGAAAACAAATGTACCCACACCTCTCCCACAGCGCTTTGTAAGAAAAAGATCGCAGTTTGAAATTTTTGGCAATGATCAAGTGTTCTGAAAGATGGTTTTCCAGGTATACTATGTGCTTTTTATCGCTTGCTTTTTCTTGCCCAATTCTGATTGGAAAAAGGCACTATTTATCAAAGTGTTGTGGTAATTATTTTCAGCGCTCACCAGTGCGAAGAAATGATTTCGACAGTTCTGATGAGGAGGACAACGAAATTGTTGAAAATGTCACACCTTTTGAAGTAGATTAGTAAGAGCAGCACATTATAAGCTTAAGTTAAACAATGGGTCACTTCAAGATCTCTAGTTTGGAGAACATTCAGTTGCAAGCTTTCCGCACAGCCCCATGCATTAATTTTACATGCATTTTGTGACTCAAACTCTTCTCGTTTTTTGTGATGATAGGGTGGACCTTTCATTCACTGGCATTGGTGCATCTCAGCTTGTATGTGAAAGTTAAGTCAAATTTGACTGTATAAATATCGATATTTCAGTCCCCTACACATCCGTCCTCAGTGTCGTCACGAAACGCTGTTCTCCACGTTAAGAATCAACTAAACCGAGCGAGATGTTCTAAGCACATTCATCATTTCTCTATTTCAGGGAACAAGCTCGCGTGAAATCCAAGCGATGGATCTTTGGTAACGACGATCGGAAACAACTTCTGCCGAATTCTTTTGAAGCCCAACAAATCCCTTACTCAGCCGCATGCAAAGTGGCTTGTAAAGGCTTCTGTTGGTCATGCTCGGGTATTCTAATTGGTTCTCGTCACGTGCTCAGCAGCGCCCACTGCGTGGACGGTGAAACCGCTGGCGCGTTGCGTGTTGGTTTCTTAGAGCGTAACGGCCGACTTCATTGGTACAATGTAATGAACGCTTATATTCCATTAAGATGGACAGCCTCAAAAGCTCTGTCGAGCGATTATGCTGTACTGAAGTTGAGAAGGCCACCAACAAGGCGAACTTATGTTAAAATTGCATCACTGGCTTTGCCGAAAGGCTCAGTGATTTCTTTTACAGGTAAATACATAAGTATGAACTAATTATAAACTATAATTTTTGATTGGCCGGAAAGCAATTTCCTTCCGTATCATCGCGTTCGTCAGAGCATATCCTAATCTGTTGGTCCTGTGGTACAAAGGTAGAATTTTTCGAGCCATCACCGGCGACTTCAAATTAGCCCCCCCCCCCCCCTGTTAGTTTTATCAGGGGCATCTCGCCTGGAAACTGGACTCCTTTCGACTCGATTTCGTTTCCATAAGTGATGAACACGGATCCGTTATCAATGATTGCCTCTAGATAGTATCAGTAAGGTGTCCATGAGGCGGGGGGTGACCGTAAAAAACGTTTTTACTGCCTTATAGAGCCCTATCGTTGTTAAACGGTTGATTATTTCCTAAAAAAGTTAGCTGTAAGCAGTATGTACCTATCAACAGAATTTGTTGAATGGGCCAAGCCTGTTTATCATTTTATGGTTAAGTATTTATTTGACTTATTTTTTCTTCTCAAGGATTTCCTGGGGATAAAGTTCGTAATAGTCTCTGGACCACAAAATGCTCCGTGTTTCTGGTACAAGGTGGTGTCATATATAACAAGTGTGACGCCACTCGTGGAAGTTCGGGATCGGGAGTGTTCGTAACAGACAGTAGTGGTACGAAAGTCATCGGCGTGCCGTCGGGAGAAACAGTCGTCCGAATGTTGCTGTTCATTTTACGAGGTCTAAAGTAAACCAGATTAGTGGGTGGACACGTAAATAAAGTTGTCAAAACTAGCGATTAAATATGAAAATCTGTTAAAAATAAAACGAGTGATTATACAATTCTGTGTGTTGCACAAGACAGTTGTTTTTCGTAGACAATTACTATTAAATAAACACTGATCGTTCCCAGATTATTTTGTCCTTATTCACAAGTACCTCATTTCATTATTGTAGCTACGAGGCCTGCCTAGACTTGTCTTTATATGGAAATTGTGAAAACAGCCTCTCTCCCCACCCCTCCCCCGCCGAAAAAAAATAAAAAAAGAGATTCCCCTAGATAGAGGTTGTAGTTAATAGGGACTGGTACATCGAAACATCGTAAGTTATGACGTCATATGTGGCACGGGGGGTAAGAGGGTGGTCTGTTCCAGGCTTTGCTTTCAGTCGGGAAAATTGAAAAGTAAGAAGGCGCGAGAGAAAAACCGACAGCAGAGGAGGTACTAGAACAAGTTAATTGAGGCGTGGCTCTTTTCTACATCATAATCATATGTAGCAGGTCCTTTTTAGATATCGCTCTCCTAAAGGGGGGGCGGGGGGGTAGGTACGTCCCTAGTCTTACTATAAAATACGGTCGTTTCACGTTTTGAGGAGTAGGCCAAGTCCCTGTCGCTATTTTAAACCATCTTTACGTCGTTGTCGCCATTTCGTTTGTCTTATGTCGCTTGTCGAAATTTTACCCCAACATGGTCTGAGAAAGTGATATGCAACTCATAAATGGCTATCATCAGAAATGTGGCAAAATACAACTGTTTATTGACTTTTCAGTTAGCAATGCTAATGTAGCATTTGTTTTCGTTTTATCAAGGAAATAGGTAATCTCTGAAAAACCATTCACCCGCGGCATTTTTAAAGCCATAAAAATAGGACTTGCTAAAAAAATCTTTATAAGCCTCAGAAAAACGAGGCAAGTTTATTTCTTTTAAAGGCCATTTGCACGATGACATCATTTGACTACAACTATGAAAATACTTCAGCATTGTTTTCTTGTGCATATTATAGTATTGTTTCTTAACCCGTTCACTCCCAGAACTGTGTTGAGTCAAAATTTGGCAAAAAAGTTCAAATTTCATTATTATTTAAATCCGAAAAATCAAAAAGTACTATTAAACAGTACTTCCAAAACCTTTCATATGCATGGTCATACCATAGGATTTCATCCGCAGACTCAAAAAGTTGGAATCACTGTTACAGGACGTAATCATTCAATGTAAGCATCAAAGAGTTAAACCTCTTTGAGATTACAACATTTGCTAGTTGAGTTGAAGTCAAATAACTGATCGTAGAAATGGACTATAGACATCTTTAGCTTGTATGTTTTTTTCCGATCCAGGTCATGTGATAATACTCAAGAAAACTGTTTCCTTCAAATTTCGTCTCATTAACGTGCATCTGTACGCATAATTCATGGCAAGACAAAGGCTCAAATTTCCCCGAGACCTTCATTGGGAAAACAAAACATACAAGTTAAAGAAGTCTATTAAGCGTTCAAACCGATTTCATAGAAATCATCGCCAAGTTTCACATACTCATCAAACTATGATGGTCACTTGAAAATGTGCCTTTGATAAAGAAAATATATTTTTTTCTTTTTCTGATACCTTCTGATTTTAGAGACTAATAAGCAAAAAAATAATATTAATAAAAATAAAAATAATAATAATAATAACAATATCTTTCGCTTAGCGAAAACATTGTAACTGTAAATATTTCAATGAAATTCTATATCTCATCCGTTTAAAAGAGAGCCATCAAACAGTGCGGCATGACAAGCTTTTCTTACTTTTAAGGTAGTAAAAACAAATAGCATAATTAACAATTATTGAATGAACCTAAGTATGATGAAAGGAATTATACAGAGCAAGAATCCACCGACGCCGACAGCCTCTGAATTCTGCATAATTCTTCACATCCGTCATGCGAAAGCTGAATTCAATAATTGCTTTATTATTCATTCAAAATATTTCTAAGTTCGTGACAACCTTACCTCCTCGTAGAATTTCCGAAAAACATTTGCTTGTTTCTCGCCACTGTTTCAGGATATTAACAGATGCTTTTTCTTGCAGATACTCTTTAAAAAAGTGCATGACATGCCGCATCAAGGAATAAATTTTTTGGCGTATTCTCGCATTTCTTCTGCTTATTTTCAGTCACTAAGGAATTCGGCTTCTTCGTCTTAAGTTAACTCTTTTTTTGAGTTCACTCTTGCATAAACAGGCTAGGCTGCAGCGTCGCTGCCTGGAAATGAGATGGCTATTTTATGTAGGGCCAACTTGCCTACATTTTCCAAGTATAGTAAGCGACGGCTGGTTATAAAAAAATAGCCAGAGGATTGGAGCAAATCAGAACGGCGAAATATTTTGAATGAATCAGCAATACTACCATTAATACTTAAAGTACATTTATCAACACGGCTGAATTCCCCATTTGGGGACCAAGGACAATGATGATGACATTCATCAAATTTAGGACCGTGATTTAGTATCCGGAAGATTCCGTAGTATCTCAAGGTATTCCGAAGATTTCTCAAATCCTTGAAATGAACCCTCAGTGTGCATTGGAAGACGATCCGAAGTGGCTACATTTCTGATGCGAGACCAAACAATTCTGAATTTATGCTCTGTATGGGTCTGTCTAAGATCACGGCGTGGGCTAAACAATTTCTAGAATATCAGGAAGATTCCGTAGTAATTCAAGGTATACCGAAAATTTCTCAAATGTACCCTTGTGCGTAGAAGACTATCCGAAGAGGCCACTTTTCTGATGTGGGACCAAACCATTATGAATTTATTGTCTCTCTGTATGGAGTCTGTCTAAGATCACGGCCTGGGCTCAAAGATACTTAACATGTTCCAATTTCAGAGAGAACAGAGAAGTTTTCAGTCGCGACGAATACAGTTTGGAACTTTCTTTGATTTTCCATGGCTCGGTTTATGACTATAAATATCTCGCGCAATTGTTTTAAACAAAGTCTCAACACCAAGCTTCGAACCCATACCAATCACGCCTTGCTCGCAGTCTTTTTTTCCCGCGCTGGGCAAGCTTCGTGCTGGTGATGAACTTTCCTCGAGTTCTGATTGGTTCCTTAAAATGTGAGCATCTGTCGTGATTGGCCACAAAAAGCCAAGAGAAAATCACTTGCTCTGGTTTTACGATACCAGGAGACTTTGTTGACGATACTCTGTACAAAAAATAACGTCAACATTCCTAACAGAACTGCCTAGGTTTCAAAGCAAGCCATTGCCATCAATGCTCTCTGCTAACTCTGCTCAGCGCCAATTAAACCTGGGTACTTTTTCCTTGAGGTATCTGACCGCATGTTATCCACCAATCCCACCGAGCAAAAACGGACGATATCAGAGGACATCCGAGACAAACTGTTTCTTCAAAATCTCTTGTCTCGTTACCGTTGTCGTAGTATATTTTGAACTTGGCCACCAACGTATCCTAAGTGGGAAAACAAAGTGTCAGAAAACTTCTTCAATAAGTTTGTTACGCAAAACAACAACTTTGCACGTGTATCACGCTTTTTTTGGTACATTTCTTCGCCGTCACTACACGACTACGACGTGACACTACCTAACTTGACTTTTTATGGAGGATGTTAAAAAGGGACGACGAATTTTCTTTCTCTTTCTAAACTTTAGTGCGGTGCCCAAGAAATCAACTCCCGGGAAATTCGCCTACATTTGACAATTTCAGCAAATTGGAATAAACGCGACAAAGTTTGAAAAAACACGAATCTATTTTCAAATTGACGTTTTCACTACCCTCCTCGTGGGCGATGCTAAAAACAAGGTAGAGGGGTGGAGCTTTAAAATAATCCTCGGTGGTTGTTTATCATTTACAAAAAGTTTTTGTAAAATAAAAAGAATAGAAAATAAATGGAACACGAATTTTCGGGTCGTTTCGGTGGAAAATTTCCGGGAGCAACGGAAAGTCTGATTTCGTGTTCCATTTCTTCAAAGCCATCTTTGATACCAGTTTCAGCCTTTCGCGGCCGTTTTCGGTAATGTAACTAATTAGTGCACATAGTAAACGCGATTCCGAGACGAAATTTACCAGCCTTGAATTTTGCTTACCATTTGCCCAAACCGTGAACCTACCCGACCGGTTTTCCCATGTAAATAGTAAACAACCGGTGTCTCCATCTCAAAACGAAACGAGTAAAGCTTAAACCAGCTAGAATGGGTTGAATAAGAGCTTCCTAATGGATTTCAAATCATAACGTTGCATATAAATAGGGAACGTATCATATCAACGATCTCCGACTTAAACAGAAAAGACTTGACTGCGGAATAGCGTCTTGAAAAGTAATCTGCGTTGACACTCGGACAGTACCCCGCGAGCAGAGGCTACATTTTCGCGGTATGAGATGGCGTGCGAAAAGTAGCCTCGCTACTTTTGCACGCCATCTCATACCGCGAAAGTGTAGCCTCTACTCGCAGGGTACTTGGACAGAGAGTAGTGAACCATACATACAGTATATAGCTGATTCAATGAAGGTTGCTTACTAGGAATTGGGCAATTGCGTATTAGGAAGCTATTGTTTGGTGATTACTCAATCAAATCAGTGCATTGTTCCATATGCCCAATGCCCAATTACCAATGACCAATTGCCAAAGCAACCTTTTGTGATTTAGCTGTATGTCAAACATGGTGAGCAGCATACAAAATAACTCGAAATAACTCTCTGCTATTGCGGTGTCCCAAACAGTTACTTCATTTTTTATCATCTTCAACCTATCACATTAATTCGTTCCGCCTTATGTTTTGGTTTGTTTCGTTTTGTTTTTCTATCTAAATGTTTTGTTTCCCTCCAGGAAAAACTAAGGAAGGAATTGAACTAAAATAAAATAAAACTGATTGGTATTATTGTTGGTTAAAATAGCCTACGTGGCTGGCGACCGTGTTTTATAGACCGCGCGAGGGGAATGCTTGAAAGGGAGAGGAGGCGCCTACAGCAAAAGGCTTAGTTTTCCGTTTTCTACGTTATATGAGTGAGCGCAGAATGCTACAACTACGCAGGCTATGGTTAAAGAAGGAGAACAACAAAAACACTACCTCTAACTTTTGTAGTCTGTTGAGCTGCACAACTTGCGTTATCGTCCCCATATAGGGATCAAGGACTTCACCAGTCACATGTCGAAGGTGAGTCATAACCGGCTACAAAGAGAGTTAAATATATAATGTCAAGAAACAGAATATGTGAAATCAATTGCTGCTAGCAACAACTGCTGCTGGGCGTTAGCGAAATGACACAGTTTTCCTTAGTTCGGGGGAAATTATAGACTTTCTAAAAGTCCTTTACTTTTTCCTGGTTGTTAACGCCAGTTTATGCCAGTTTCACACCTGTTTGGCGCGAAATTAACCGGTGAAAAATTCCACCGGTGACGTCATGACGATTGACCAATAGGAGAGTGAGTGATATTAGACGCCACTCCCGACATAGCATATGTCAATCATTTTTTCTCGAGTGAATTTATAATATGATTCAAGTCCATTCACATTTCAGGCGAAACAAGTCGACGTCGCTCGCTCGATCGCTGCGCGACTTCATTGAAGCTCACTTCGCTCGATTTTGGAAACTTCTGAGAGGTCGACTTGTAGCAAGTCTTGACACGCTCTTGCTTATGCTTGTGTTATGCTTGCGTTGCTAGTGTGGGCCGGGCATCGTTTACCTTTTACAGCATATTCAACAAATCGACAACAGTCTTCTATGGTCTGTACCCTTATCGATCATAAAAATGACGTCAAAATGTTCAAAACTCAAATTGTAACCTAGCCTGCGAGCAAGCTCTCCTATTTGGGCGAGCCTCGCGAGAACGCGCGAGCGAGGGGCTTCGCCGCTTACTCGCGCGTTTTCGCGAGACTCGCCTCGCTCGCCCAAATAGGAGAGCTTGCTCGCAGGCTAAGTGTAACCACGAGCCGCAGGCGAACATTTTGACGTCATTTCCATTGTTGATAAGAAGTATGGTGCGTTTTCACTCACGTGGCCAGCATTTATGCAAATTTATTGGAACAAGAGAAAGCGTTTCCGTACGGAAAGAGTTCAAATCCCACATGATTGGTTTGGGACACCAACATGGCCGCCGTTTCATTGTTTTGGGACACCAATATGGCCGCCATGACGTCATGTGACACTCTATAGACCATGGAAAATTGTTGTCGATTTGTTTTTTTACAATAACATTGACAGTTTTGACCTCCATTTCTGTTCAAGTTTCTCGGATAATCGCGCACGAGAGAAAGAGAAAAACAAGTTGCGCCACCATCACGTGATTACCATAGTTTGTGCTCTTATCGACCAATCAGCGCGCAAGAAATCACTCAGTTATTGTAAATATGGCATTTCAATATATGGAGAAAAGACTGTAAACTTACCGTAGGTACATCTAATCCCATTACAACTTGGTGAAGTGTCACGGGGTTGGAGTTGCGAGCCGTTATTGCTATGTCCAGAACATTGGAAAATACTGGTCGATAATTAAAAGTGATGGTTATACCGTCTCTCTCTATAGGTCTTATATCTCCTGGAAGAACTGTAAAATAAAAATAAAATGCTCTCTGTAACTCATCATCCTAGCTGAGTTTTATTCAGTTGTCTAACAACTTAACAGTTAACAACTTACAAACAGTAAAGGTGCGTAAAAATGGGCCACAAAAAAACCTGCAATTTGTCTTGCAACACCCAGTGCTGCAGAACAAGTTGAATAGCGATGTTGCACGTTTTACCACCCACGTTTAAACCTCTTAACAACCTGATTTCTTGCAAGACAGGTTTGATTTAGGTTATAAAACGCGTGATATCGCTATTCAACTTGTTCTGCATCAATGTTGCAAGACAAGTTGCACGTTTTTTTGTTGCCCGTTTTTACGCACCTTAACTTACTGTAAGTTGTCTGTGAGTAAGTTAAGTCACATTCCCTCTCAGGCTGGCGGCAAGACTCTACAAAGTTAAGTACCACGCTTACGGTAAACGGCAGGGATGGCCAGACGATTGCTACTGTTTCCGGAAACGATTAAAAAGAAAAGTTCGCACTCACGCAATTTATGAGCGCGAAAACACTCCTCTTCACCTTCAAAACAGGCGACAAACGACACGCGTAATGATCAGTAGGAAAAATGACCTTCTCTGCTCATTTGCCGTTTGTCTCAAAGGTGTTCAGGCAAACTTTCACATGAAATTTCACATTTTCACCAATTTTCGTCCTCTTAGTCCCACTCCTGAGGAAGTTTCGTTTTAATGGTCACACGGCTTGATTTTGCCAAGAAACTAAAAAACTAGGACCAGTTTATGCCGTATAAATAAACACTACCGAGTGGAAGTACTGCTGAGGTTAGACTAGGCACACCATAGGATGCAAAAGAAAGAACTGCATCTTGTGTCTTTGTGAATTACTCTGAAAGTGAAATTGTAACTGTCGCACGGGCAGAAATTTGATGACTGCAGAAAGAAAACAGTCAATACCGTATCTACTCGAATAAGCGGCGCTCATTTCAAAGTTGGACGAGACAAAAAATTGTTTCAAATACAGAAGTACTATTTTCCGTATTAAACTAACAGAATTATCGTCTTTTGATTTTGATTATATCGGGCCGTGCCGCTTATTTACTCGAGTTAATACGGTACACTCACAGTGAGCTTCGTTCCAGAGCTGAATCCTTTCATTAAATTCTATTGGACGCACTGTAGGGATAATGGGATCTGTTAAGCGGCAATCAGCCACTGCATCAGATTCATGGCAGGGTCGCTGAATAAGGCTTCGAGTGCTTTCCCTGGTAACATCTGTGAAAATATACACAGCTATATGCATGAACTCATAGCAGCTACAATAATACCTAAAACTATCGACTAATTCTTTTTTCTTTTTTTTTTTAGCAAAAACAAAAAAAGCAATTGAGAAAGCTAAATCCCGTGGTCTCCTTTCCGTCAAAATGAAAATTTAACTTATCTTTTTTGTCCTCAGAATGTTCCAAGTTAAAAAGTGCGACAATCGCCATGCAAATTTTCGTTACACTAACTGAGGCTGATAACACACTGAACGTCATTACCAGCCACATTCCACAAATATTCCTAACACCAGGAAGTGTGGCTGTTTTTTTTTTGTGTGTGCAATTTTCACCCAATCACCTCGTGCTAAAATAACTTTGTAATTCCGATTGTTTCGCCCGGAATTTATTCGTCGTTTCGGTGCGCAGTTTGCTGTGGAGTTGGATAAGGCGGGGCGAAACGACCGCAGTTACTGTTAACTCATTTTTCATAATTTGTGAACAGAAAACAAAGGATTGTGCACGGTAAGGGAGCTCCCAACAAAACCTACAGCACCATTGTTTTCAACTTTGATGTTTGCCGGGTTTTCTAACCAATCTCCTCTTCTAACTATGGTTTAACTAAGCAACTCTTTCTTCAACATACCACGTGCCACATCCATGAGAATGAGCTCTATCCTCTCGTTTCGTCCTATGTGGTTTAGCAAATGGAAGGCATATAGACCATTTCTTTTACCCGGAGCCTCATATGCTTCATGCTGAGAACAACTGCCGCCAAAATAAACCAAAAAAATACATCAACAAAGATACAAATAATAAAATAATAATGATGATGATAATGATAATAATAATAATAATAATAATAATAATAATAATAATAATTAATATTTTAAATAAATAATAATAATAATAACAATGTTAACTATTAAAATCCTATTTACAATTAATTCGCTCAAAAACACTATTCCGTCAAAACACTCTTTACAATTCCTTTCGATTAAAAAACACTTAAATTTGATTAGAAAAAAATTATTTTAATTAAAAAAATTATTCGAATTACAAACATTTCATTTCAATTAAAACAATCCATTTCGATTCAAAAAACTATTTTCAAGGTTAAACTCCTTCTTACTAAGAAAATTACTAAAAAAGGAAATTACATAGCATTCTCAATGCCTTATTAATGAATATTTGCGTGTCCTTTTTCAATATCTAAGTCAACATCCGACAATTCTAAATTGACTACTACTACTACTACTGCTACTGCTACTGCTACTGTTACTGCTACTGTTGCTGCTGCTATTGCTACTGCAACTGCTGCTGCTGCTATTGCAACTGCAACTGCTACTACTACTGCAACTGCTGCTGCTGCTATTGCAACTGCAACTGCTACTACTACTGCTGCTGCTGCTACAACTGCAACTGCTACTGCTATTGCTACTGCAACTGCTACTGCTGCTGCTGCTATTGCAACTGCAACTGCTACTACTACTGCTACTGCTGCTGCTGCTGCTGCAACTGCAACTGTAACTGCTATTGCAAGCTGCTGCTACTGCAACTGCAACTGCTACCGCTACTACTACTGCTACTGCTACTACTACTGCTCCTGCTACTACTATTACTACTACTACTGCTACTAATAATAATCCACAAAGCATGCCAGTGGAAACTTTGATGATCTTACACTTACCAAGAGTAAGCAAAAATGTTGTTTCCTCTAGCTCCTCTTTTGCAGTATTGCACAGACCCACCATTATTGGGCAATCTGTTAACACAAACGGAATTCCTTACTTTAGAAACTAGAAGGGAACTTGGCCTCGCTCCACTGTCTGCTGTACCCGTCTGGGTAGTGCAGCTTTCTTTGAGAAGAGTTTTCAGTGAAAATGGGCCCCAGAAACCATACAAATCCCATAATTGGTAACATTTTTGTGCCACAATTGAAAAAATCAGACTGTGGACTGATCAAAGGTGAATTTGTAAACACCAGAGTTCTTCTAAGCTTGTTTATGCGAAATCGTGTGAGTGGCTGTTTACGCCTGCTCGGCATACTTGTCACGCATGCGCTGGAGAAATTCCTTTGCCCTTTAGTGTTTGTAAGTTTGATGTTAAATTTTTCTCCTCAGTGACACAAGTGGATGAAATGAAACTTAGAGTAAACTTGCAGAGTTACATGAACAAACCTAGAAGTACTCTGGTGTTTACAAATTTACCTTCGACCAGTCCACAGTCTGATTTCTTTGGTTGGTGCATTTTTGGTTTTTTTTTTAGATTGCTAACATGCTAAATTATGGAATTTCTTTGGTTTTTTGGGGTCCATTTTCACTGAAAACTCATCTTGAGGTAAGCTGTCATGCACGAACCAGACAGGTACAGGAACAGTCGAGTTTGCAGGTAAACAACTTCATATTAGAAGGTCATAAAAGCAGCGTGATAGATCCTGGCCTCCGAGTGGGCACAAAAAATAATCAGAGACAAGCATTTGAATGAGTCATGGGACTGGTTCGTTAAGAGTAGCATCTCGGAGCTCTTTCGCCCGTTCCTAAAAGATATTAGGTCTCCAAAGATGCATGGTGAGTAACCTATTTTAACATTCAGCATGGCATGATACTCTATCCAACCTTTGTTTAGCAATGGCTACAACATTTTATTGATCAACAAACAATCCAAAAACGATAGTTGCATTTTCAAGAAGCACTATGTATTTGGGACACTGCCTACAAATGCAAGACTGACGGACAGTATTTCACCCTACCTGATTCGACAAGAGTCGATGATCAACAAGTTCAATTCAGTGTTGCACGTCTGCATTGTTTGAAGAATCTCTTGAGCTCGCAGACTGTGTTCGCGATCATATTTGAGATCTGCGTCAACAGGAAGAAGAAAGCTTTCCCCACCATCATCAAAACCATGACCAGCATAGTACAGGACACCATAAACACCTCTGCCTAAAGTCAATAAATTAACAAATCTACTGTCAATGTAAAATGTTTAAAAAATGCATTGTTTACAGAGGATTTGCACTTGCCTTCTACAGCTTGTTCACAAACAAAAAACCTACTTTAATAAAGAGCCAGTGTGTAACACCAAAGACTCTGTTTTTAGGTTGCCAACCAGAGAGGGGGCTGCAATTACTATATGGTCATCTCAGCAATCATGGAAAGCTGTAAGTTAATAATCATTTGTGGGGCAAATCAGGCAATACCGTAAGTACTCAACTTTAAATTAACAGTTTACGGGGCTACGTCACGAGGATATTTAACTCAAGGTCGATTCTGTGCAAAAGTCATGACTTAGTACCTTTACCCATACAAAAAAATTAAAATGCTGCAACAGATTTGAGAAATATAAAACAAATTTCATCAGGAAGCACTTAACATAAGAATGTTTTGGTGATTTTTGCAGGCATACCATTAAAACTTGAAAAAGTTGGCCCAACTTTTTCAAGTTTGAATCCATGTCCATCCTCGCCATCCATATCAACAGACAACGGGGAATAGTTTCAATGCCTACATATAGTCTTAATAACAAAACTGGAGAATCATTTTTGGAATCCAATTGTTCTCTGGACATGTTTTAGTTCTTAAAACCTGCGCGTGCAATTAAGAAGCAAACCAGAACCAGATGGCTATTCACAAGCATTAAGCCTGGTTCTCATACGCCGCCGAGCTTCCTGCGACATAGCTGCTGGTACTGCCTGCCACACTGTTCCGATATGAGAACAGAAGTTGCCGGCAACAGAGGCCATGTCAGTCTTTACCGCGGGCATGCCTGACTCGACTTTGCAAGCATGCCGGCAGAAAAGACCTGCGATGTTTCTTGTTGCCGGCGGCGTTATGTCCTCGTATGTCAGAGTAGTAAGGCAAGCAGTACCGGCGGATATGTTGCAGGTACTTCGGTGGCATAATTATGAGAACCAGGCTTAACAAGTGAATGGACTTGAACATTAGCAGTGACTGCGAAATAAATTCAGTGACAGGTTGGAGAGGAATGCCAGCCCGGACCACCGTATTGCAAGTTCACCAAGCTGACCTTTATTATGCTACAATTCTAAAAATCAATACTTTATTAGTTTAAGGTTAACTATGAAGAATCTCACCTAACATCCTAGTGAATGATAACACTGCAATCCTCATCTCGCTCAAGGATAAGTTTACCAGGGATACAACCTTCAAAGCGAGAAAAAATTCACCACTGTGCATCAAGGGACCTAGGCCAAGTTTTTTCTGAATGATTTTCCGTAATTTTTAACAAATATGACTTCGAATTAATGCTGAAGTTGATTGGCAAAATCATTGGCACATAAAACTTTCCATGCATTATTTTGAAGAAAGAGCTGGCTGATGATTTCAAGTTTTAAAAACCTAAACCTAGCACACTCTCATCTTCCTCAGTTTTGCCTATCTGTGTTCGTTTTTCATTGCTCTGTCTCCCCCTTTTCTTCTTCTACAGTTAAACCCTTTAAGCCTCAAGATCCAAAAACCAAATTCTCCAGGGTGATCTTGAGAATAGTTGAGAGAATTTGGTTCAAGATCAAAGCATTCTCCCTTGGGTAATCAAATCTGTAGCTCTCATAACCTTTACTCTTGTTGATCTGCTGATGTTGTTAGGAGAAAATTGATGTTGCACACTCTTGGCACCTAAAGGGTTAAAGCAATCATTTAACCCTTTCCTTCACAATCGTATGAATTCGTCCGATTGGAAGGGGTCTGCAGAAAAATGGTCAGCATGCATTTGCATGAGTCTTGGGTAGCCTGTGGTGACTCAATCAACAAAGAGAACAACATAGGTGATAATTTGCTGTGTGAATGAGCAAACTGGGTCAAATTTTCAATATTTTATTGACATCAGCAGCATGCAAACTCAAATAATGGCAATGGCATAAATTCTCAGGGGCATGGTCATTAAGAAGCCATTACTCTTCTAAGGGTTCCAACAGAGTGCTGTTAATCGCATCAGCTATTTTCTGTGTAGATACGTTCTCAAGTTCATCAACATGCATTTGGGCAAGCAGGTGACTAGAGCAGGATGATTTTGCTCCACTGAGTCTTAGCACCTTCTCCCACCACGATCTAGGGTCACTCTCTCTTAGCTCTTCTACTTTGGACCCGTAAAAATTTGCTTTGCAGTGTTTGCTCTTATGGTTGATGTCAACAGGCTGTATGGCATAGAAATTTAACATGAACTTTCTAAACCACAAACATGCTTTCATGTGAGGAATAATGAAAATACCACAAGTATTAGTGAATTAAATTTCTTAGTTACTGAAGATTACTTTCTGTCCATTAGAAAAAAGAGGATCTCTGAAATCTACTTTTGTGATGACTCCCTCCCTACCAACCTTAAATTCAAGTCTTTGAAGAGCAAAAGCCACATCATAAGCATCTTTTTCAGGATAAGCAAGTCCTTGCAACATTTGACATTCATAATTTTGATTTCCAATGACCAAAGCAACCTTGTCTGAGACCACTGCAGAATCAAAAACCACACAAATATACAATGACTACGAAGAAAAATTTCAAAACGTCACTGTTATTTGATATGGGAAAACCATCTTTCTTTCCTAACTTATAGCTTAATTATTGTCTGGGGTGATACTTATGCTACAACTCTAAACGCTGTTGTAGTTTTACAGAAAAAGGCAGTGCAAATAATTACATATTCTAATCGTGATGCTCATTCTAGCCCACTGCTTTCACAGCTAGGTTTAATCAAGCTCATGGATCTTGTGACTATTCATACTGCCCCCTTTTTGTGTTTCAATTCCATCACAATCTACTACCTAACGCTTTTGACAACTTCCTTTTACTTACATCGTCTAAGCATGGGTATAGTACTATGCTGGCATCAAAGTCAACTTATTATATTGATCAGGTCAGAACTAACAAGACCCCCATAGTGAGGGTTCATTGGGCGGCTGTGAAACGGGATAGAGAATAACTCTGTTCAAGCAAGAAGCGATTGTCATTATTTTTAACTGGGACATTTCCACAACTCACTCCCTTCCCTAGTCTGTGTACAGACCCTCCACCTTCCCTCAGGTTTTTCCTGAGGAGAGGGGGGAGGGGTCTGTACACAGGCTACCCCTTCCCTCATCCCTCTGCCACCAAAGATATAGCATATGACAGTACTAGCTTGCCTTGCTAATCTGATCTAACCGGAAATTCCAAAAATTATTGTCATTCTACCCTTACAAAATGTCACAGGGTTAGTTTTGGTCGCTTAAATTCCATTTTAATAGTAATTTCTGTTCTTTAAATCTCACAAAGGAAATTAAGTTTCATTTTTCCTGTCCGATATTGCATTTAAAGCCCTTCTAACAATCCCCATGAATATGTTTCTCTGTAACAGGACGATATGCAAATAGTATATTCCTTCTTGTATTTACTTTCGATCCACACGCAGGGAGAGAATTGCAAGGGGTCAATTGATCTTGCTCCAATGCTGTGCTATATATTGAATGCATGTGATCAGATTACAAATGATAGAAGGTCCAAATGCGCATGATCAGATTGCGTCCCCTGAATTTCATTCATTCTTAGTTGAAGCCCAAATGAATGCTAACTACATACATGGTGGGCATGCATATAAGCAACTTGGAGATTAGGATGGCAGGCTCCTCTGGTCACCTTCCACAAATCTTTAGCTTTAAATGATATAAATCTTTGGTATTTTATCCGTTTAGTCATTATGCCTGACTTCAGGTGGGACTTCATTGAATATAGAGCATATCTTAGATGCACACTGTCTAACTGTTATTTGCAACTTTGGATTCACTTACCAGGCCGTGGTGGGCTTGGAGGAAGCCGCAATGGGCCCGGATGAATAAAATTGTGCTGCCTGTAAACAGGTGGCAATTCTACATTCACGTCACCATAATGAGATCCTAGGGACAAAGATATAATGAAATAATATGTTAAAAAAGTTACACACAAAAAAACATCAGTACAGGTGATAAGTAACTTATTACTGAATATTCCAAAAGAGAGAAGAAAAAATGTTCATTCCAAAGCTGTGATTTTGATACCTGGTGGGCTTTGTGGGATAGTATTTGGCGGCCGCTGCATAGTCTGTAGCTCACTGTAACTACTTTCACCTTGAGATGAGCCTGTGAAATAAAATTTACAGTTTCACAGACCAAATAAAGTCACCAATTTTCTAAGGACTATAATCTTAAAGACCTCATTCTAGCCCACTGTCTTCACAGCTAGGTTTAATCAAGCTCATGGATCTTGTGACTATTCATACTGCCGTTTTTTGTTTCAATTCCATCACAATCTACTACCTAAGGCTTTTGACAACTTCTTTTCACTTATATTTGTTTGGAATAATCTGGATAAAAATTTAAAAAGTAGTTCTCTGAATCTATTCAAGCAAACAATGAAAACAGATATTTTATCAACTTACTGTGGATGCTGGACAGTATTGAATAACTTATACCCTTATTAATGTAAACTTTATGATTCTCTGGTACCATTTTTTGTTTTTGTTTGTTTGCTTTTTCCTTTTATGTTGTTCTATTTTATCTTAATTAAATTAATATTTTTTATTAATTAATTTATTTTTTATCATTTTTTTTCTCTCCTAAATTTATGACATTCTTCCCCTATCTTTTGTGTGTTGCAACCATATAAAATGTAATTTAATTGTTGTAACTACTCAGGTCGTTTAGTTCTTCTTTGCTATTCTGAGTAGTTTTTTTGCCTGACCTATTTTAATTTATGCTGTTCTTGTCAATGTTTTAAGTTGGCAAAATAACGTGGTTGGTTGGTTGTTGTTGTTGTTGTTGTTGTTGTCATGTTTGATTATTGAAAACATGCAAACATCATGCAACCTGTGAAAGTGATTTTTAATTTCTTGTGTCCCCTGAATTCCATTCATTCTTAGTTGAAGCCCAAATGAAAGCTAGCAGCTTGGAGATTAGGATGGCAGGCTCCTCTGGTCACCTTCTATAAATCTTTAGCTTGAAAATGTTTGTCTTTGGTATTTTATCTATTTTGGTCATGCATTATGCCTGACCACAGGTAAGAGTTCATTGAATATGGAGCATATCTTAGTTGCACACTCTCTAACTGTTATTTGCAACTTTGGATTCACTTACCAGGCCGTGGTGGGCTTGGAGGAAGCCGTGATGGACCCGGAGGATTAAAATTGTGCTGCCTGTAAACAGGTGGCAATTCCACATTTACGTCACCATAATGAGATCCTATGGACAAAGATATCATGAAATAATAAGTTAAACAAGTTATGCACAAAAAGACATCAGTACAGGTGATAAGTAACTTATTACTGAATATTCCAAAAGAGAGAAGCAAAAATGTTCATTCCAAAGCTGTGATTTTGATACCTGGTGGGCTTTGTGGGATAGTATTGGGCGGCGGCCGCTGCATAGTCTGTAGCTCACTGTAACTCACTTCACCTTGAGATGAGCCTGTGAAATTAAATTTTACAGTTTCACAGACCAAATAAAGTCAACAATTTTCTAAGGACTAGAATCTTAATGACCACTGTTTTTCCTTTGCTTTTAAGTTCTCGTAAGGAACCACTCAGTCAACACTTGATCATACATAATACATTACATGACCACTAGTTAACTTTGAATGTTATGATTAATAAATTAGAAACTATTAATATTAATTTAGCTGAAATGTATGTAGGTAATTACACACCATTATCTTTCAGCTTAAGGCTTTTGTAAGTAACCACTAACAAGAAGTTTATCAGACCTCCCCGAGTCCTACAGCAGAGCCTATTCTTGTAAATGGATGCAACCACTATTATAGATTCCCAAGGCGGTCGCTTAAGAGACTATTGATGGTACTTGCCTTTAACCTTTGAAAAGATTAAAGATAAGTACCGTCAATAGTTGAGTTTTAATACTTTTAATAGTTATAATGATTCTCTGTACATATATTATTTATCTCTTGTTTAAATCGTTCAAGAAGGCACCTTGAAAATGAGCCTCCAACTGACAGTTCTTTGTCTTTTTTAAATAAAGTTCCTTGATTAATTTTGTCATGGCAACTTGAAAAAGGCCACAATTTGTTCTTCTAACGAATTATTGTCCCTACCATTTTGGAGAACAGTTGCTGGATGTCGAACTGCAAAAGAAAAAAAAATTACAAGAAAAACTTTCATGAAGTAATAATAAATTATTTAGCAAACCATTCCTCCAGTGTTAGCTGTCATTTTATTTCTCTGCATCTTTCCTATACTCCTCTCTTCCCTTTGAAATGACCCCTTCATATCCCTGGCACCTTACTCCATAGGATCCTTTTATCCCCCTTCAATCTCCTTACGTAGTAACTAGTCTGCAAAATTAAAATTAAACTTCTACAAAAATACAGTTCCGTGCAGCAGTCAATAACATTTATAGTACATACCTTGTGGCCTTGGCTCTGCTGCCAGTGGTGATCCCAAATCATAAAACATATTCTGCTGAGTATTGAATGTAACCTCTCGCCAATACCCTTAGCAAATAAAAGCAATGAGCCAAGGAGTTATGTATAACTACGTTTTTACAATAACAATACTTTTACTCTTCGTTAATGGCAGCTTATGGCATTTCATGTCTACTACAAATACAGGGTATAGGATAGTGCTTTTCTCATGCTCTGTAGTCTGTGAGTACATTTTTCAACATATGGCCACCTTGGTAATAAGATCACCTTGTCATAATGGCCACTTTTGTTGACCCAGCAAAATGGCCATACATTTTCTAATAAAAAAACTGTACAACAGCCGCATTTTAAAATAATCATCTCAGTAGAATCTTTTATAATTTCATCCCATTAATATGGCCACTTGTACAAAGTTTAGAAAATTAAATGCCGGTGACATGTCAATTTGATTGACGTACATGTAGTTAGCTGAGCCAGTCTTTTTGTATTGTTTTTAGACTAAAAATGCATATTTTGGGTGGTTTAGTAGCCGATCTTATAATATAATATTTTTTAATAAATAGAACAGTTGTTTAAGAAGTGTGAATGTGATGTATGGTGTATTTGTCATTACGGCCCTCAAGTCATGAAATTTGACCTTGCCCCAGTAATACCGCCACCCAGTTAATATGGGCAAATTTTCTGACCCATTGGTGACTGTATTAATGAGGTTCCACATTGCATTTACAAACTTAAGTTACTGCACACTTACTTTCATCCCCTTCATAGTTATTGTACAGTCTACTCCCAGATAAGTTGTTACAGTGGAGATACTCATTTTCTTGAGGAGGACGCGTTTCTTTTAAATCTGATCAAATAAATACAAAAATCAGTTCACATTCAAGCAATACCATGGAGTGGTACAAAAAAACATTAACGATGGAATAACTGAAATCCTCTTCATTATTTTAGCTCAGTCAAAATGGGCTGGAGCTGGCAATGTTGCTGCTTCCAGTGGAATTTTTGCCACCTACTTACTACTTTAGGTTTGTAAATTGAGTAACAACCACAAACATTTAGACCTAAAAGCTGTCTGCTACTCTCAAGATATCCTTCTTACTATTGTAAACAGTTTGAGTGGTCTGTATTTTGAAGCATACTAAGTTTAGAAGGGGAGGATGGATTATAAAGCACTGTAACATGGACCAATTCTAAAGCATATCAACAGCAATGGATTAGGCAATTAATACTTTCATAGATAAAGAATCAAAGGCAATGATTAACAGCAACTTACTGTATTACTTAAACATATGCTTTGTATTAGATGCAAATAAATTAAACTTAAGCAGGTCTGAGTCACAGGTAAATGAAGCTTAACCTGGTTGCAATACCACAAAAAGCCTAGGCGTATTCTAGTCAGTTACAAGGTGTTCATTGGGCATTGGAGATTGGAGAATTCTCTGTTTACTACGCAGATTTCTCCCGCTAACATTTGGTAGCCTATGACTTTTTTTTTATCCAGATGTGGAGCCTCTTTCTTTCTCCTTTTACATCACACTCTTCACCTGAGAACCCTACCAAGAATCATTAGACAAGTAGAGACCCTCAGTGAATTCAAAATCAAGCTAAAGCGCCACTTTAAACAATAACACCTGCGTTACATGTTGTCTTAACTTAATTAATTGTCTAATTTTAATGTTTTAATGTCCTTGTTTTTGTGTTTTGTCAGGGCTCCATTTAAAATAGCTCTGCTAAATTGGATGCCCCTGGATAAATATTGAAATAAAAAAAAAAAAAAAAATCAGATATAGAACCATTCTACTATATATCTCACTCAGAGGCTGCTATCAGCCCTGGTGGTGACAATACGACAATTGCAGGATGATGACATTTTACTACAATTACTACCAGAATCCTTGGGTTTGTTGTTTTCTTGGGCAAATTAAGGCTATTGTTCTTTAATCTGCAGCGGGATTGACAAATTTAAAGAACAAAGCAAAACCGAAATGAATTCTGGTAGTTGTAGTCAATTAAATATCGTCATCGTGCAATTGTCCTATTGAAAATCATACTCAGCCTCATCCAGTAATTGATAACTGACACAAGGTGCCACTCTCCTAATTGGCAAGCACTTGGTAGTCAGCTATGACAAATATTAGACAAATGTCTTGTTTAAATGGAAACGAACCTCCTTTGGAATAGTCTCCAAATATATTTCTTTGTCCAGGTGGACCATAAAATGCAGTAGACAGGTCATAAGGCACATGTGGGTTGCTTAGGTTGTTCACAGGACGATTCTGAGGAATTTCTGTGATAGACAACAAAATTTTAAGCAGTTGCATTGAAAAGAATTAAATTAAGATTGGGAACAATATTAAGTTAATTACTGGAACTTAAGGATCAATTAATTTCAGACCAACCAATAAGAACTCTGAATTGTCCAAAAAGATTCTTTGCTCAAAAAGGTAGTCTAAAGCAAAATATATCAAGTCCTAAGATTTCAAATTGCATGGAAAAGACGTTTTTGGTTACATCCCTTCAGATCATCAAAGCCATCTGTAAAAATACACCCTTCGTTTCGAGACAATGTTTATAACTACAAGAAAAAAAAGTAAGAAGAGGTAAATTTTTCCGTATTTCTCTACTTGCACCTTTTACATACAGTTCATTTTATTAGCCTTAGTTTAAACTAAAAAGGCATTTAAGACAATTACTTTGTTTCATACAAGCTTTAAAGAGGGGTATCTCTGAAAAGAAATTTAATTGTCGGTGAATTTCTTTAATTATTGTCCATGGTTCCGCTGATAAGCTAGATTGATTCACTCACTCCCTTATGGAAACTTGCTTGTTTTTGGACTGAATCTTTTATTCCCCCAAAGAGATTTTGTGTCTGATAAATCATTTCCAATCAAAGTATTGTGAGTATTGTGAAAACTTGCTTGTCTGGCAAACCCTCTAAGTACTTATGCACAGTTATACACCCCTTATAATTTGCATTCGCGCTTACTGCGTGTCTTTCAGTCCAAATATAGGGGTATATATATAGAGAGGACATGATCACATGTGAGTAACAAACTCAAACAGAACAACAAGTTGTTTCCCCCCTTTCATTTTTTGAGCTATTTTGAAAAAATAGCTCATATGTCAGTGGTGTGAGCGTATGTATCTTTGTGGCTTTGTATCTTTATAACTTTGTATGTTCGGATGTTTGTTGCAAGAGCCAATAAGGTTGAAGGTACTATGAGTTGATGTTTAGGAACCAATGAGATCTTGGTATCTACTTAAAAATGATATTGCTAAAGGTCGAACAAGGGCACTTTAAGACTGCCATCTTGATTCTTCACAATTTTTTCGTCTTTTATCATGGCTACAGGTGTTTGGAAACATTATATTAAATATCTTCATGATTCAAACGCTGTGTACAGTGATGCAGCTGTTTAAGGGTTCATATTTTAGTGTGGATGCTACTTCAAGACATTTCTGACCGAATTCGGCTATCGCGAATGGTACCACGCACGTATTTATGAGTTGTGTTTCACCTGCTTCAAGGTGGAGTATAAAAGATCATATATTTTCAAAGCTCTTCCAGTGAAGCAATAATTGATATTTAGATATGGACTTTAACTCGAAAGTATGCGGCCTATAAAATGTGGTTTTAGAAGTTTGAAAGGCAGCTTACTTGTTTAAAGCTGTACTGAGTATTGTTAATCCTGTAAACAAGCTGTAGAAATATACATCCTTCCTGCATACTAAGCATTATAGTTATTGAAACTTATTTTATTTAGTAAAGATGCGTAAATAAAATTGGAAGAAGCTAGTTGACACAATAATTAGATACTGCTTTATTGAGTGGAGTAACATGATATGAGCAGAAATATATTTCGGCAGTTTGCTAATTTTCTTGGAAGTTAATAAATGTTAGGCTATCAATCTCGACGTTACATGAAGCATAATTTAATTGCAGATGTTGTAAAGCCGAGGTGATTTCTTAAAATCATTTGAGAAAATTTTGTAGTAAACAATTTGCGTTTTTTTAAAGTACGAATTGTAAAAGGGCCAAAGACCAACATCTTCACGTGCAAATTGTGTGCATGAGTTATTTTTATAATTCTGTTTACTCGATTACTGTGTGATAACTCGAATTCCCTCATGTACGAAAGGGGCAAAGTCCAACACTTTCACTTGCCAGTTGTGTGACTGTACATCTCACGCAGATTGGCTTTTCACAATAATAATAGTAACTTGAACGTACGTATGAAGACCTGTTTCGTTTTGTAACCAATGCCTCAAAAAAGGCTCTTGTCTTTTAAGAAGCAATAGCTTTTAAAACGTGAAGAAATAAGTTGTCGGAGTTAAACACTGTTTCACTGGGTAGAATCGCACGTGAAAACCTCGTGAATTGTGATGATGCAACCATATACCACAATGATAAAAATCCTGGTATTTCATAACTACTCGAATTCAATGAGTCCCTTTTTAGCTTAAGACACTCCGAGGAAACCTTAGAGTTGTCCTTCCAATCAACGTTTGGTGAGTAGACATAAATTTTACTTAAACAATTTGTTTAACTTGCACCAAATGTAACAGGGAAAGACAGAGGAAAGTGAACATATAGCATGTGGATCGACGCAGCTGAGCGTTTCGCGTTTTCGTTTATGTACGGCAATACTCAATTTTGCACAAAAACCCAGTCTACATTTAGGACGAAAAAGGTAGATTCATCACTCTTGGTAAGGTTACACTGAAGCAGTAAAGTTACACTGAAGCATTCAAAATAGCTCATGCACGTTTAACGTGCCTATGTTTTGGAAGTGACATGATTTTTTATAGTCATGTTACACTGTACTAGTTTCGACAGCAATAAAGCACGGAATCCGGAATCCGGAAATGGAATCATGGAAACGGTGTGCATATTTTACATTGAAGAGGCTTATTAAACATGGTGCATTATTTTTTGTGTAATCAGTTGCGGAATCAAGCAAATGCATGCACAATTCTCTCTTCTCTTTGGACTCCACAATGCTATGGTTCTCTTGAGTAAGTTGTCTTGATAAACAAAACTGAACACTGTTGAAGACAACCAAGAAAAGACACCCAACTTGACGACGATGCCTTTCAATTACATAAACAATGCTTCAGTTTATTTAAACAAAGTCTGTCTCCACATAACTTACCTCTTTATAAAGGAATTAGTTATTGTCAGTGACTTCTTCTCAGCTATAGTTTTTCTCCTCGCTTTGCTTTCCTATGAGAAATTTGCATTCACTGCTGGAAGGGGTATGACGAGTCTTTTTACCAAAATTGACTCCTCTAGTCATACCGCAGTCTTCCCGGGTATTAAATTTATTCATTCATTTTTATTGTCATTGCTAATATACTTTTTTCCAAAATCGATCCCTTGGAACCTTCTTTCATAGATTCCGTATTCCGTTTCCGTTTCCGTTTCCGTTTCCATAATTCCGGATTCGGTGTTTTAGTGCCCCACGCACTAGTTTACACTCTGTCATTAATTAAAACGAATAAGTCTAAGTGTTAAGCGTACTTTTATAAATTTGTTCCAAATATTTGTGAAAGCGCGCAAAATATTAGGCCTATCGGTGATCAATATCCCCTTTAGACTACACATTCCACCGCTTGATACACGCAAGAAAACAATTTCCTCGTAATTCGTTTTGTTTGCATTTGCACGCATTGGTTTCCGCCGAGACTGACAACTAACCACACATTTTTCAAATCTGAAATAGTTAACCAAAAGATTAATGACAAAGCAACTAGAGAAAATGAAAAATATGCCACGACAGAAAGTTCTACTGTAGTTTTCAAGAGATCACGCACAAATCACAATAAATATTAAACAGCTAACGTTAGGCATATTCAATTACAAAGAATTTACAACATCTAAACAAACTCAAGACAACCGAGACATTTACCTGTAAATTCCAAGGGTTGAAGAATTTCAACAACATCGTCTCGTTTCATATTTTTAAGCAGCTCAATCAAGTGACTCACAGTTTTGGCTTCACCGTTCTTCGTATGGGACATGAACCAGTCATGCAGTAGAGCAACTGTGGGATTTCTCTGTAGCGCGAAATTTCTTACCATTTCGTAGTTATAGTTCATTTTGCCTGCCAAATACCTGAAATCTTTCATAGGATGTCTTGGATTGAGCTTCATTCCAAGTTTTTCAAGAACATCCATTGTTAAACTGCTTACGAGGGTTCGAACCCGAACAGTGTCTTCTTGTTCGTATGTCGCCATGTTTTTCCTTCTGTCAAGAGACTGTCACGTGTATACACTAGGGGTGGGTAGAGGGGACTTGTTCAGGCTTCTCTCGGATGGCAATAATAACTCGACCGGAAATTGAAAAATACAATACAACCAATAGTAAATAGTACAACCACATTTGCATGCTGTGCAAAATCCTAATCAGAACAGTTGGAATTAAAATAATTGAGGTTCAATAATAATAATAATAGTAATAATATTAATAATAAAAATGATGATGATGATGATGATGATGATGATAAAATAACTGGATACAGAGCTAACCAGGAAAGAAAAAACGAGGTCAAAATAAACGGTTTTGTGGAGACCGTTCGGATCAGAGCCGACTTGAAACAACCTAGATCCAACGTCATCTTCTCAACGGGAATCTTTTTAAAGTCAATGATCGTTCTAGGACATATGCTGTACTGTGAAACGCCGTGAATACGTAGCCTGCGAACGGCAGACATTTCTCTTTGTAATCGCCGCTAAGGGAAATTTCTCCTCGCGAAACGTCTCTCAGCGGCGATGAGACTGACGAGACATGGCATACTATCCGTATTAACCGGTGTTCGAATTAACCGGGTTAATTTAGAGAAAAAAATGAGCTTTTTCACGCGTTTCATAATACTTAGTGCAGAATATACTTGAAGGGTTGGAGAGACCGGTTAAGAGAAGGGTCTGGTGTTGAATGTTGGATCATCCCCAGCCTGATGTTACAGCTCGAGGTCAGGAGACCTATCTCAAATCACAATTATGGGATGAAGAAAAATAGAAATAAACTACTTTTAGACTGAGCTATTCAGTTGAATAAGTACTGGTCATGGATCGGTCTGATCGAAGCGAGCTGCTCTTCTCTGAACTTGCTCAAGCAGGTCTTCTTGATATTTCCTGTAAGAGTCCTATGATGTACATGTATGCTAGTTATTCAGAAGTTATGCAATGTTTTCGAGTGGTATCCCACGAGTAAACATTTTGGCGGCCTGCGCGAAAAGTCACACTTTTCTCGCGCGCCTAAAAGTTCCCCGTACTCGCAATTGTGGTAATAAAACCAAAAAAACACAAATTAAAAAACGCATCGAACGTTTGATCGCGCAGGAAGTTTCTGGATATATCAATGCGCAAAACATAGAGTGTTCCTCAAGGCGTTCAGGTAGTGGAGCGCGGTATGCCTAATACCTAGGCCGTTCCTGGTAGTTTTGACTGTAGGGGTCATGGAAAAAACGGGAAGGATCACGACAAAGCTCAAAACACACAAAGGCAGAAGGGAAGACCCCTTGCGGCGCCTCTCCTGACGGTTGCCACCCTTAGCCCCCAAAGCCGCCGCCCCTGAGGGGTGCCAACCGGCAGGGGCCGAGGCCGATGCGGAGGTACGCTTTACGTTTCTTGGTCATAGGATGCCATTTAGACTCAGAAAAGAGACTCTATGTTTAAATTATGCAACACAAGACTTGGTTAAGCTGTTTTAAACCGATCGAGGGAAGAAGCCAGTTAGAACTACACGGAGAGAATATCCGGTCCAGGATTTTCGATTCCGAGGTACAAAAATGAAAATAGAGAGTTAAGTGTCACGTACACGTCAAACGGCAAACGCGAGTTTTTACCACGAGACCAATTAATTGTCGTTTACTGTTCATTATTTCTGCACATAAATAAGAAGTTTTACGCAATTTTTTATCTATAAGAATCGTTTTGAGCTATTTTTATCTGCTCATTTTCTGTTCTGAGAAATTCTCAACTTCTATCAGACGTTTGCCGTTTGTCCTATACGTGAGCTAAACTCTCTAATGTACGTTTCAGGACCGAAAACTTGAACAGCCTGCTTCTAATAAAAAAGTAAGTTAATTAGCCAACCTGAATAATTCCTACCTCACTCTATGCCACATTTAGGGCCTGTTTACACGGAAATGGGGGACCCGAGGTAATGTAACCCCCTCAGATGGGGTAAAAAAAGTAACCCGCGTTTGCGTGCAATCTTAGAGCCCTGTCATCCCGTTGTGCACTTTCTCAAGGTTAGTAAACATTCGCCAAGCATGTAAACAAAAAAAAAATGACTGGCAAACGACGTTTTGGCAGTTTTTGCTTTTCTACGCTCACTTGCTGCTCTTATTGCAATCTGTCAGTGCAGCTGTGGCTAGGGGAATTCTTGTCACTGTCAAGTCTTTTAATAAAAAAAAGCCTCCGCCAAAAGCATTTCGCACGAGTTTGATGTAACATGAATCCAATCCCGGCTAGGCGGGTTACCCCACCTTTGCAAAACTTGACCCCGGCTGAGAAGGTTCCCCGGTCTCGCACACCGGGCGACCCGTCTCGGCAATTTACCCCACCTATCATGTAAACATGGTCAAATTAAAATGAGAGATTATATGGTCAGGCGGGTTTCCTCACCTAAGCGGGTTACCTCACTTACCTAGCGTTCCCCACCTCCGTGTAAACAGGACCTTAAACTCACCCAGGACTTTTTTAAGAATTAGGTAGAGATTTTTCATGGCCAATGAATTTAATAATTTTCAACTGAGTTTTGAAGTCCCCAGAAAAATCTAGGATCTTATCTTAACCCATACTCTCCTAGACGAAGTTAGTGCGAGATCATTTGTCACTCTAACTCCGAAATCTCTGCGTGACGAAATCCTATAGTGTTACCATTCACATGAAACCTCTTGGGCATTAGTTTTGCATAGTACTGTTTATTTCTTACAAAAAGATTTGGGAAGAATTTTGAAAGTTTTTTCCATTGGTCAATATAATGACTTCACATAACAACTTTTCAATGGCCTTCTCCTAGAACGGCTAATACATACGTCACTGCTAGTCCCCAGTCAATTAATCTAGCCTGCGTAGCTGGCGGTTTTTTTTTTCCAAGGGGGTGGGGAGGGTTGTTTTTTCTTTTGTGTTTCGTAAAGTAAAAGATAGAGCCGCGCGAAAGCTGAATCGAGGTCCAACCAGAAAACGATGGGAGAGGGGTTAGGGATTTTTCTCTCTGCCCACGTCCCCTTCTCGAACTTTATTTCGTTTGACTTCGCGCGGCTGTATAACAAATACGAACCAAAAAAATCACCCAAACAAACTGACAGCAACGAAATTATTTCTTTTTTATCATGTTTAACATTAGAAAGGACTATTTGTTTTCTTGAATTTTGATTCAGCAATCGGCCGAGAGTAAAACACCAATCTACTTTTTGCCGTCCCCTCCTTTCTTTTTTGCTCTTCTCTGTTCCGACATGTCATCAAGTCTTTTGTCCAGCTTTCGATGCAACTGCGCTCTGCGCGAGGCGTCTGATGCTTTTGGTTTAGCACTCTTTGGTTGGCTGGAAAGTTGCTTGGCGCGAATTTTAGCCGCCTCACCACAACCGTGAACCTCGGGAATATGATGAGACAAACAGTAAATCCTTTCACAACATTTACACATCTGTCCTAACGTTCTTATGCTCTGTTTACAAGTTTCATAAGCGCACTGCGTGTCTAGCTTCGTAAAAGAAGCCAACAGCTTGTCAAGATCCTCCTCGTGTTGTTTGGCAGGAGGAAGTTTAGTTTTTACACCGGTTTTCACCGGTTTGGGGGTTTTTCTTCCTGGAGAATGTTCTTTATGTTTTGTTTCGTTCGCCTCCCTGACTTGTGACCTGAGTTGTTGCTCACAGCGAAGCGAATGAAGCTGAAGGTTACAACTTGGAACTTGCTTCTTGCACAAAGGACAAGTGCTGACTAAACCATTGTCATCATTTTCGTCTGTAAATGCGAAAGTAGAAGATAATAGAGAAACGTTCCTAAGACATTTTTTCCAATAAACTGCGCTTAAACAATGAATCAACCCCTTAAAGAACTTAGAACCAGGGCGGATAAAGGTTGGGCGGTGAAACGAGCGCTCCGCTCTTCATTTAATGTGTGATGCGGAGTAGGACTGGCACGAGCGCTCTTTCCGCGCTTCCGGTGCGCTTGAAGGCCGGCGAAATTTTTCTTTTTGCGAACCGGAAATCCTATTTTCTTTTTGTAATTTCAGGGTACAATGTTAAATAGATAAATTCGTTTCATAATATTATCAATAAACAGTTTCATATGTTTGTGTCTGTACGTCTATAAGTTAAACTTGTTGGTCGTATAATGCCAAAATTTGAGTTTAATTCGAAAGTGTTGAATACCTCCTCCTTCCACTAAATATCACCTAATCGTCTTTGGCCGTTTCGTTTGCAAAAGCTTAACACTTCTTAACCTCAATTTTTACATATGTTAAAGAGGGATAAATTTTGTATAACATAACAAAAAATTAGATTGATATATATTGATATAGTGGCGTTGTACTTCTTCAAACTTTGCTTCTCGGGTGCAACGCGCCATGGCGATTCGCGCAATGCGTTGCAAATCCGGCAACCGCATGTAAACAAAATTTATTGAGGTTAGTTGTAAGGTTTTTCCTCCGTTTTTCTCACTAAAACAAAACAAGGTAAACAGTGAAAACTGAGGGGAAACTAATTTTGAAGTTTCGAAGAAAAAGAAAGACGTATGAGATGTTTTTTTCAAAATTAAAAAGAAGGATGATGGTGATTGAAATTAGCATAATTTCACCTTGCACGAGCTGCACGCATTCAGCAAAATACACGTCATCTAGTTATGAAACACGATCTGCTGTCTTTTAGTTTTGCCATGGATGACATGGATGACATTTTCCTTCGTGTTTTAGACAGTACTTAGCTGTTTTTGTTTTGGAATAACATCGACATTGGCGAGTAGCAGAACGAAAATATAATTCAGTGGTAGAGTCATGGAAGTAATAAAAGAAACCCTTTGAAAGAGATGTTTGTCTACTCCAATTCAACTAAACCTCCCGCAAAAAATAGCAACATTTGCCTCTCGGAGACAGCGTACCAGCACAAAGTAACGAGGAAGAAGTGCAAGAAAACAAATCAAGTTGCCATAATTCAGCGACAGTGTTTCATGTACAAACCACATCGCAAGCCCTGACCGAAGTCGAAAACAAGCGACATTTCTAAGCAGAGTCCCAGTCCACTGCATCACACCTTTTTGCTCGGACGCGCTCGTTTCACCGCCCTACCTTTATCCGCCCTGCTTAGAACTAATAAGTTCAGTTACGAATGTGACATTCGTAATTCCACTGGGGGATCGTTGAGGGTCCTCCATGAAACTGTTTGTATTTATCCGTCCATTGTATGTAATTTCCTGCAATATTTGTAATTTTTGCAATCTCAATCCAGGACATATCCCCTGGGTGATGACTCCAATACCTTCTTTCGAGGGGTACTTTGCGAAGTGGGGTGTGGATTGTGAGGCGGCGGGAGGTGGAGGGGGCTCATTTTATTCATGTTTTGTCACTTAAATCATGCCAAATCTACCAACACCTTTCTTTCTGTATGTAAGGAAATCTGACCCCAAGGAGTAGAAAATTGTTTGCTCTGCGTAGCGATGGTTCATGTGTTTAAGAGACTGCCCTAAATAACAAAAGTAAATTCTGCAAATAATATTAAACTATCCGCTCAAAGAGAGGTGAATAGTAATGGATATACGCAAAGTGTCGAGGTTTGTATCTGGTACTATGCACCGACCCTGAGGGGATAGTTGTTTACGTGTTTACCAAATATGTTGGAAAAAATGAAACTATACTTCTGGTAAAAAGGTTTTAATTGTTTTAATTTTAATTGTTTAATTTTGTAGCAGATTTAGAGAGAAAATAATTGTCTTCCTACCGGTAAGCATCAACAAGTCAAATTTCGTCGCTATCTTGGTATTTTTTGGTACAGCTGCTTCATTAGTTGCAAAAAAGTGGTCTTCTAAAACTTTCGTGAAACAGGACCCCATATTGACTCCTGTCCCAAAACAGTGAATAGCCAAGGATATTCCGAATTACGGGAGCAAATCCAAACGTGCGAAAATCGCGATCCAGAGATTTGGTAAATACTAATGCTGGATATAAATAAATTATGCCAAAGTAGCAATCCCCATCAGTTGGTAAAGAAAACATTTATTATGCAACAAGTCAACCCACCTTTCGAAGCCGACTTGGGCGGTTTCCTTACAACAATGTATCTCCCTTTTCCTTCTCCTATGCTTTCATGATCGAGCCCTAACTCTTCTGCAATGCTGTGCACGTCAAATCTCTGTTGCGAGTTTAAAGTCTTGGGAAACGAGAATTCATTTTTCGACTTATCCTGCGTAAAATTCACAATTTCTTTCTCTAAAGTTTCACGACTGTACTTGGCAGTCACGGTAGTATCACAAGACGATGGTCCAGGAAGCTGTCGGTAATCGTCACTGCTCTTGAATTCTACAGAAGGTGAAGATTGGGTTGAAGTAACGCTTGCATGAGATGAAAGAGACTGATCGCGCTCCTCGGCATTTCCATTGCACACTACGCCTGACTCGGCTTCATAATTAACTGAGGCCTTCAAGGGGACTCGATCTTTGGACTTTCCATTCTTAGCTTTTAATTCTTTCTTGTTCTTGTAATCTTTACTTTTTCCTTTTATAAACACCTCGTGGTGTTCATAATGGCAAGACGAAGCGTCAACTGTTGGAAAAGAGTCGTGGATATATTCATGCGCAGATCGCACCTCTCCTTGGCTGGCCATGTACTCCATTAAAGATTTCAAGAAGTCGTCGTTACTTACAGTCTCAGAATCAGCAATAACAGCAAGATGGCGTCGGGCTCGAGTAATGGCTACGTTAATTCGTCTGTGTTCGGCTAGAAAACCAACTTCGCCTTTCAAAATAAACAGAGAAAGCTGGAAAATTAGTTATTAGTTTAAGCATTCGAAACAAAAAACAAACAAACAAACAGTACCAACATCCTCTACAGTATGAGCACACGAGTTTAGTAGTAACAAGAGAGACTCTCTTCGTAACAAAAACATGCTAAAGCCGCCCTTTAAATCCCCACGAACAGGCGAATCTTTGTTTACACTTTGTGCCTCATCAACAAATGCTAATCATCATCTGATGAAGCTAATAAAACGAAATCCCTGAATATTGAAAGAGCAGAACAATTTCAGTTATCTTTGGAAATTTGAGCCCTAAATACCGAATCGTTTCGGAGGAATTCTCTTTTAAAAACTCGAAATTTTAGAAACAATGTATGGCTCGTAGACTTTTTTGCCACCCAGCAATTTCGCAGCTTTTGATAGCTGATATTTCCTTTAATATTGCCTGCAAAGATAAGTCAATATGCTCTTTCAAGTTTTGAATTTAGTTCGTGTATATGTACACGGCCACGGCTTCTATGAGTTAAGTCGTAAGCTAATGAGGAAATATGCAGCAATGACGTCAGCGAAGATTCGCCTGTAAGTCCGGGAAAAAATTCAGGCTTGAAGGGGATTTGAAACGACATGATGTCTTACTCCCAGATGGTATTGCACCATTATCCCAGTATCCTTGCACGCAGACGTTATTTCTTAGGGTTTGGTCACGTGTTACGCGTGACGTCAATTGGCAAACGCAAATTTGTATTACGTGACCAAGTTTCTCATTTACTTTCCGTTTACTGTTCATTATTTCTACACATAAATTAGTAGTTTCACGCAAATTCCCATCCATAAGAATTCAGGTTTTGAGCAGTTTTTATCTGCTTATTTTCTATTTTAAGACATTCTCAACTTGAATCTGACGTTTGCCGTTTGCCTTACACGCGAAGCTTAAACTCTCTATTATTGCAAGTTCATGGATTCGAATCACGTTCAAGTAAGAATGTTGTCCCAGGCTTAGTTATCCCGCGTTAAAAAAACGTCTTAGCTGATATGTTCTTCTGCTGTAACTCCTGTTGTATGCGGCACGCGCGTGCATTACCTTTACTGTTTGAGCGCACAAGTGAAATCACAACAGCTTCTTTTTCTCTTCCTTGAAATCCGTCAACAGACTTGATCTCAAGCGTTGGGTACTGGGACGAGAGGCGGAGCCGAAGCAACTCAACCTGGACAAAAGACACCCTGCAGGTGATTACTCCGGTGCAGGGAAGAAAGGACTGTACCCTGGGGTCAATTTCATACAAACTTTACAAGTGTAATTTAAAATTGTACATTACACTTATAATAGATTTAATAGTTTAATAAATTGACTCCTGCACTTAACTATATCTGACCATAATAAACAAGAAAGCTGTTCGTATTGCATGTTAGGCGACTGATAACAGGTGTTTTATAACATAGATAGGGTATTATCGCAATACGATTTGTCATAAAGTTTCTTATGTACATAACCTTATTGATGTAAAATTTCGTTGACAATATTCTTTCAAAAAATTGTAGATTAACATGGTTCGAAAAAAGTCTGATGAAATTCAAGCTGGAATTCAAGTTTATTTCGAGCCCTTATAATGTTTAAAGGGTTTTTGTCTTCAATAAAAACAACAACAACTAAGCTAGTCATAGTCAAATTTCACTGGTCTATCTTGCATAGTATTTGGCAGGTACGAAGCGCCAGGCATGAGTTGGCGTTGGATAAAAGGGAGAACTCAGAAGGGAATGGTGGAATGCCTTCATGTACGGTAACAAAGAAGTATGTATGGTCCAAATCACCTGAAAAGTAGGATTTTTTAACCGTTCTGTAAATTAATTTACAATTTGGTACGAAACCGGTCATGTTTTGCTCTGTTTCTGAAAGATTATCGAATTTTTGCATAAAACGAAATTAATATAACGACACATCTAACACGTGGAATAAATGTGATAATACTTGCCTGAAGATTGTAAGGTGCGATAACAGCTATATCACTTGGCTTAACACCAGCGGCCATAAGCGACATGACATGCGTGCCGACGATGTCAACTTCACCTTCATTTCCTTTGGAGACTTCGTCTTCTACTTCTTTCTCTCTGACGTCACATCCGGTGGTGTCAATTAACAACAGCGGAAGTGAGGTCACGTCCGTTTCCTGTACTCCAGGAAGATCCTTTAAAAGATGAGATTCAACCGAGCTGTGTGCTTGTAGTCGACCCTCGTAGAGTTTCTCTGATGACCAGTTCATAATCGCTGCATTCATTCTGCGTTGAGTAAGAAACATCATTTTAGGAGGGTCGTAATTGAAGTGTAGTGGCAAGGCAGCTGACTTTTCAAAAGAATGACTTCAATATAACAATGTGAACAACTCCTTTCAGGTTGTTTTTTGATGCAGATGTGAGGTTAAGCAGCTAATATCCCTGCTATCTGTGGTAGGAGCTTATAATTATAATCCCTCTTATCTCGAGGGGGAGGGGGAGGGGTTACTTACAGTACAGGCGGGGGGAGGCCTCTGGGTATATACCGCTGGAGTAGTATAGTAGGGACAGGTTAGGCCTTTTTTGAAGCGGAATCTTGTTAGTTTAACACCGATGATGCCGAAGCCGTTTTTCGTTATCTCATGAATGAAATGCGGTGGATTCTCACTATCTTTCCTTTTCGTATTCCCTTATTTTTATACAACAGACTCATCTAGCTTTGACTGGTTTTAACCCCTTTATCATGTTCTACAGACGACTCCGAATAATTCGAACCTTCAAGGGAAACAGAAAAAAGTTCGAGTTATCGGGAGATCGACTTTCGAGGGTAAAGGTATATAGAAGTTATATAGAAAATGCTCTGAAGGGAAATGAAAATTGCCTCCAGTTAGCGGGAGGTTCGAGTTACAGAGGGTTCGAGTTACTGGGAGTCGACTGTACTATTATTTATATGGGTTGACAGGTTTTCTAGTTATTTTAAGGTCGATGAATGTCTTGGTTTTCGATTGGGTGACTAGAAACTACTTTCATTGTTCAACAATTGATAAAGTTCCCGTTCACTGATTCTTGGCACGCAAATTGAGCATAGTATTGAGAATGAACGCAAACTAGCCCTTTCTAGCACCAAAAAAACAATTACCCATTTTCCTTCCTACCTTTTTTGCTTCTCTATGTTAACATTGTTTTTCTTCCTCCACCACCGCCACCACATTTCTATTTTCCCTCCACCACCACCAACACCATCACCACCAAATTTGTATTGTTTTCCCTTCTCCATCTCCACCATATTTTTATTGTGTTCACTTCTCCACCACCATAATAATGATAATCCAGCGTATTTTACTCATGAGATAAAAACAAAAGGCTATGATGTCATCATCGTCATCATAATGATTCCACTTCAGGATAATGAGATGGTCCCCACCGTACTAAACAGCATTTGCCCAGACACGTATAATGATCCAAATTGATGATATGTACTTTCCTGTTTTACTCACCTGTATTGAGTTGTCAACATACGTACAGCAGAATCTCCCAGCAGCTTTGTGAGTCTTTCCATCAGAGTGACTTCCAAGCCTTGTTTGGCTGCCTCTACAGATATTATTGTGGGCGGTAATTGAAGGTGATCTCCAGCAAGAACACACCTGGCGAGAATAAAGGTTCATGTCAAACCTAGCCTTTGTGTACAGCCAACCCCTCCCTTCAAAAAAACAAACCTGAAGAAGAGAACAAACGCCACCCCCCTCCCCCCCCCCCCCCCCACCGCCTCCAAAATTAAAAGTTGGTGCCCAATACTTTGGGATGTAGGATTTGTCTTTTTAGAAGATTGGGATTCACGATTTTGGCAGAAAAGGGAAGTGATTCATGTACTCAGGATTGTCATTATGAATGGGATGCAGGATTTGGAGATTTTGTGACAAGGAATTCGGGAAATGTTGTTCAAAAGAACCAACATGGTAACGAAAGTCAGCTAAATTATCTCAAATGTCGATAACATCCATTTCATTAGACTATTTTTTACCGTGTCCTCTTTTTTAAGGCACTGGTTCCGGTTAAGATGAGAGAATCTGGAACCTCGAAAGAGGCCATTTTAGAAAGTATATTGGGGTTCAGGATTAGCCGGTAATAACCACTGGGAAACCTATGGGGATCCCTCTTAAACATGGTTTAAAGGGATGGTGTCATTCTTTAGGTGTATTTGCAGCCTCTCCCCCCCTTCCCCAACATTAGAAAAAGTTCCAGCATGTACATCATACAGCATTGCATTCTTAATAGTTGTCTTTGAGAAGAGCTAAAAGGACGTCTGCAAAGTACAAGTGGGGCCATAAAATCACTTGTGTTAAGGGCCCCTAAGGTTTTTTCACAAGCATGCCAGTGTAACCCAGACCACGAGCAGTTGTCCATATTTCCTCATGGCACGCACGAGGAGAAAAAATGATAAAAAAATGATAAATGAATATGATGATAATATTATAATGTAATAATATTAATGATAAAAGGCAGGAGAGATTGGGGAAGAGAGAGGAAAACATTTTTTCTTTGTTCGGGCTTCCACTCTTGTTTTTCTCAGCTTTGGTGTTTGTCACTTATGTGTGCTCACAGTCTTATTGTAGCCAAAAAGGTACTTGTACCTTGGGACCCGCAGTAAAGGTATCCAGCAGCCAGCTTCCAAAGACTGTGCAGCCTCGTCAATAACAACCAAATCAAAATGTTCTGCTTTAACAAGTTTAAGGGGACCATCTGCTGATGCACTTGTATTGGTTGCTAAGACAACATCAGCTCTCGTGAGAATTTCTGCGATGGCCTTGTCTTCTCTTTGTCTTAGCTCTTCTCGAAGTGTCTTTATTTCCTGTTTCAGATGTTTCTTCTCTGAGGGATTTCGTGTCTTTCTAACCTTTATCTAATGAACAAAGGACAGAAAGGCCACAAATTCAGGTACAGCTATAATAAGAGAAATTTATAAAATTACATGCTTGTTACTTACTTATATAAACATTACCGCATTATCAAGTAGAGACAAAGAGAAGAATGTAATTATACATCTTGAAAGAGTAAAGAACTCTAAAAAGAGAAGAGACAGATCCTATCTATATGACCAATAGTGAAAAAGAATTTGAAAGAGGATAAGGTCATTGTTATTAGGTTACATGTTTGAGTGTTTTTTTAGTTTTAGGATTTTCTTTGCGTACACCAATTTCTCCCTTTTCTTAAAAGCCAACATCTTTAAATTTTAATTTGATCTGGGATGTGGTAGATGAAAAGCCAATTCCTGGATATGCTACACCTAAAATTCTAGAAATCCTATAAATTTATTCAAATGCAATCTTCTTTATTCTATTAAAGTTTGGCCTTCCTGCAATTCTCTTGTGTTATTTGTGATATCTATGTCAGTTCTACAACCTGTTGGTGAGTGTGAAAAGCCACTCAAACAGGACAATCATACAAAGCTCAATCCAGGGCACGACAAAAGTGCTGTCCAGTAGCCTGGCACTGATGGAAGGACCCATCAGGAAAGCAGGTTTCAAGCACAAGTCAAACGTGGATCTAGAATAAATACTGACTGACTTCCTACTTCTAGGGAGCTCTGGGGGAATCCTCCCCGGGGAGATGTTTTGGAAGTGAATGCCCTAAAGTCCCCTTTCCTGGGTTTCTGAGTCATTCAGACTGGATATTTACTGACTCTCCAAACCATTTTCCAGATTTCAACTAGGAAAGTTTAACGTTTTTGACTAAAAATATATTTAAGAAAAATCTGACCAATTTCCATAAAATGGTGGAAACTGATATGGATCCGTGCCTGAAGCTGACTGACAGGCAGGTAGCTTTCTCCAAGATAAAGTACACGTAATAAGTGTAAGGGATGTGATAGGCTGGCATGACTGCCTTGAGCAAGTAATCCTTTTAACTTTCATCTCACCATGCCAATCCCCTTTTACAAGTAATCAATCAACATGATTTAAAGCCAAAGAAACAATATGCTTTAGCCCTACCAGTGTTTCATCGATGTCTTTTCTCACATCTCTCACAATGGCTGTTCCTTCAGAATTAGACAACAGTGCATCAAGGGAATGCTCTTGAACGGCACTGAGCAGACGAGCAGGGTGACCAAGTCTCACAACCTACATAAAATTCAATTTTTGAAATAATAATAGTCAAAAACATAACATTGTCTCTAAAGGGAAACAAAAACAATTTGAGATAAGGGATTGGGGGGATTTTGACTTCATCATCAACATCATCAGGTCAAGTCTCCTTGGGAACAAATAACAGTGACCTGCCAGGAGCAGCATACTCGCTAGTGTCATGCCAAAGTTGGTGTATGTAAGTTGACTTCTAACTGCCCCCAGAAGCTTGACACTGCTGGGGCTACCAAAGAAGAAGACTGCACAGTAATACTGAAACTTCCGATTATGAGACCTAGGCTTACACAACTTTGTAAGGGGTTTTAGCAGTGCTTATTAAAGGGGGCGGGGTTATAACCAGACTAAAAAAGTGTCTCAAAACAAGCTACTTAACAGTGCTGATCAAAGTACTTTTTGAATTTGATCGCTTCTTTAAACTTCAAATCGACATAAAAAGTCAAATTCATTTCAATGCATGATACAGGTGGGCTAATAACCAGTTGTTTATGCATAGATGGGCCTATAAATAGGGGGAGGGGGGAAGGGGTGCTATAATCGCAAGTTTACGGTATGCCCTACTAGATTGAGTCACCTAGATCTTATTTTAGAGAAGGCAGTTTAAATTAGTGGGTCAGAATTAACTAAAATTTGACTTAATGGAAAACTAATAAATTTTATTAGTTTGTGTTAGTGGGGAGTTTGGGTTGACCTTGGTATCTACTGTACTGGTGAACATGTCACCAAGTGTCCCGTTTCAAAGTGGAGCTCAGTGCTCTGAACTGGTGAAATCCAGAGTGTCCAGCATAGGATTTCTATGAAAAAGCTAAGAATTTTCCTCGTCACCCAAGAGGTAGAGCACAGCCCTGAGTTTGCTGTATATTAATAACTGAGGTTACTTGAACAAGCAACAACAAATAGAATAAGGTTTACCTTGACTTTGCCTTTCACTAGCTTCTCAACTAAGTTATCAACAGCAACATTGGAGGGTGCACAAGCAAGAACCTAAAAAATCAACAAAAAGATGCATTTTCATTGTCTTGAAAAATGGTGTGGTTCAAGGAGGTCGTTGACTTTTATAGCATGAGGGTTTGTAAGGATTTCTGGAAGCAAAATTCAAGACTTTTTTCCAGACTTTTTGCAAAACTAGTACAATAATCCAGACTCAACGTTATCAACTAATTGATCAATTGAAACCCGTACAATCATGGGAACCAAAATTTCCCATAATGCACTGCAAACAGTCAGTCAGGAACCACAGTGCAATGTCAAGGCTGCTGCCTAACGGGTGTCCGGTCGCCAGACACTGCTATGATTTGCTCACAGGCGACTACACTTTTAAACAAGGAGTCTGCACGGATGCCTCAACTTATGATTCTTATGGCAATAGCCTGTACGCCTACTTCCAATGAACGAACGACAGAATTCCCTGCTCATTTTGCCCTTTTGAAATGGAAACGTAAAATGTGTGTTTGTCTACACTAGGCAAATAAATTTCTGCTGATAAAAGTAAACAAACATGCACTTTTCTGGAAATTCGAGACTCAAACAAATCGAGTTTCGAGATGCATGAATCAAGTTTCAAGCACCTGCTTACTTATTTAAGTTTATTGATTGATGGGCTCCTAGAAATGCGGCTCGGGCTCCCTAATTTTTATTTTTGGAGCCCAAAGGGCTCCCATAAAATTTTCTTAGGCAGCAGCCTTGAATGTAGACAAAAGATAGTTCTGAAACTTATTATTCTGTGATTGAAAGTTTTGGCTACAGATGAGATTAAATTAGATATAACTAAGGGAATAAAATAATACTGATACTTAACTATTAAACACTTGGCACTTGTTGTTGTTTTTTTTTTTCCAAAAAAAATCTACACTTATTGTCATTTTCGAGACTTTTTCCATGTCTGGAAAGCTGGTTTACTAATTTCAAGAATTTTTAAATGGGGATTATGTTTGGTACATCAAAAGTTTGATGTTTAAACGTAAGTAACCTCACCTTCATGTTAAGTTTTTTGACAGCTTGCATGATTATTTCCACCACAGTTGTAGTTTTACCAGTGCCTGGTGGTCCATGCACTATAGCTACCTCCCTCTGACACAATGCAAACTTTACCGCTTGTTTCTGTGACTCATCAAGATCAGGATTAAATAACGAACATGGTGACTCTTCGTTAAAAGGCCGAATTTGTAATGGAGGGCCTGGAGACAGATTCCCAAACAGAACATCAATCAAATGAGCAGCAGGACCCTCTCTGTATTTCGTCAAAGCATCAAGAGCACTGCAGAAATGGACGACACAAAAATAATATAATTTATTAAAAACGTATATTAAGGTGGAACTTGAAACATTTGTAAAAAAGTTCTTACTCAGTCTAGTTGTTAGGCATTAACGACTCAGCTAAATTTGGACCCTTCATACAAATGCATGTAATAGTAACAAAGTGTAACAAAGACAACCAACCATGCAGGTTGTTGAAATGTCAATCACTGTCAACAATAACCCTATTCAGGACTAGGGTCACCTGGAAAAGCATATTCCATCAACTTATGATAGGACTTAGAGGTTGGTTCAACCTATTGTTTTATATACCTGCCAACATTTTTGGAGTCAAAGGCATGCCATTTTTATACTGAGAGTGCCAGAAATTTACGTAGAGAACCCAATCATATCCAAAGATGTTCTGAGGTTTTCTGAATTTCTCAGTTTCAGTACTTTCCTAATAAAATTGGAGATTTCAGGGAGAGTATGATCGTTCGCATGGACTCTTCTCTTTTGCGTTGGTTCTGATTGTTTTTCCTTGCATATTTTTAAAAAATCACAAGTTAAGCCTGCAATAGCTCATTTTTTTCCCAAGGAGGAGAAATTAGTCTGTTGGAATGAACTGGCATGAGATCGAAGGTTTTGATCTACACACATAAGACCCCTGCCTAAAGTGTGAGAGTTGGCAGGTATGCATTTACTGAAAATGAAATTGATGGTATGTGCATAGAAAATGTTAATTCCCATAATAACAAACCTTTTGATCCTTTTATGAGTAACATCATTTGCAAGTTTTACTAGTTTAAATGGCCCATCATCATCAAATGTCAAGCTGTCAGCTGTTTCTTCAAATGCCACTGTGACAGCTGTTTCTGTGACACGGCTGACAATTCCAGAGGCAATGTCTTTGATATCTCCACTTAACCAACCAAGCCCAACTATATCCCCTATAAAATACACATCAAATGCTTTATTTCTTTGATGTGCACAAATGTTGGAGGGAATTTGCTTGAGGAAGAGATTGTGTAGTTGCCATAATATTTAAACTATGTATACACTTTTTTCTAGTTTCAGTAATAAAGTGCAAGGGTATTATTTATATAGTCAAATTTCTCATTATCTTGAAAATCATAAGAAGACTACCTGGAGTAAAGGAATGTGAAGGAAGTTTTCCGTCAGAACCTGGCTTGTTTAGTTCAAAAGTCAAAAGACATCTTCCATACAATCCAGTTTTTCGGCCTCTAATACGAAGCTTTAGCAAGCAAACTCCTCTCTTCTGAAGTTCCTTCGGACTAATATTTTCTTGGAGAGACCTTGTCTCTTCTATTTCAGCTTTCCTTTCTAAATTTAGAAGAGAAATTGTTTTTGCAACAAATTTAGGCAAGTTGGCAGCCATGTTGAGTCACTATAGTGGAACATAAATAACGAAATTGCGTAATTGAAATTTAACGCTGGGCTGATAAATGGCAGGCTCACCGTCAGGAGGAGCCCTTGGGGCTTCTTCGGGATCCTTCGGGATCGGTGGAGGGGGATGCGATGGTAAGTTTTAAAAGTTGGAAGGGGTAAGAGCAGTGTAAGAGAATGATCTGTACGTTTAAAGAACAGATGCAGGGTTCGCACAGTCTTGAAAAGTCCTTGAATTTTCTTTAACTTTGAATGTAGTTAAGTGGCCTGGAAAATATGGGTTTACCTCGGTGTAAAAACCTGTGGAGTGTGTCTTTGTTTTCTGGCTATCATTTTCCTTGGCTGTATTGACTTCTCAGTGGCTTCTTTGTATTAATTGTTTTACGTCATTCGTGAGTTTCACAGGTTTTTACACCGAGTATGAGCCGAAAATATTTTTTATATGCTGTTTGGTTGTCCAAGATGGAATATAAATCATAGCTCAGAGAAGTTAAAGGTGATTTGCATAAAGCGTTTTGTGTTTTATGCAATAATTAACTATCAATTTAGGAACTGAAAAATGTAGAGAAAGTGGTGGAGCACTGTGAAGTATGTACACCTTCGTACAATCTTTATTACATTCCTGGTAGCCGTAGGTGGTCCTTGAAAATCAAATGTGGACAATGGGTCCTTGAAAAGTCCTTAACAAGTGGTTGCAATTTTTTGTATGAATCCTTTTATGGCATTAAGGAATGTGGAAACAAGGTTCAGCTGAATTTTGTTTTCTTTCTGCTTTGTGGGCAAGGGCTAGTGTACCTGTATGTTGGCATATACTTCATGTGAGAATGCCATTTATTATATGAACACCAATGAAATACCAGGTGAGCTTTCACGCGAAAACTTGATATCTTCACATGTGAAAATATTACCGTTGCTATGACTACGTAATAAATCACGCCTTTCACACCAAAAAACTGTTAAAGTGAAATGGTTTGGTAGTTCATTGGTGTTTAAATAGAACATTACATGGCTGCTTGGAGATACTAAATTTCTCTTCTCATGTTGAAAAAATATTTCACTTGTTCGCTGCACTCAGTCATGAAATATTTTTCAACACATGAAGAGAAATTTTGTATCTCCTCACGGCCATGTAATATCCTCTATATATGCATCCACTATATAGGGGACGCTGTTACTTTTGGAATATGTTACAAGTGATATTTATAAATAAAAGATAAAAAAATTTCCACATTTTTATCCCTCAGTAGGTAGCTGACAAACCTGTTGAAAGAACGAAAAAGAAGAATGCAAGAAAGGAGAAGAATGATGCCTAAATTCACAACCATTACCCTAGCTTGTCTGCATGCAGGTGAGGTTACTCTTGGCCAACGTCAAATTTATCCACCACTTGTGGGGGTAGCTTTCAACAATCAAGGTGATTGTTTTCAGGGCCAAATCCTCTCCTCTTTCCAACTCCTCCCTCGACCTCAGATTAATGTAGATGTAAATAATGTTATTTAATGACTCTGTGGTTGTGGTTCAATTTTATGGTATCCTTTGAATCGTTTTTTTAAACTTTATTTGCTTTTGTTTTTTGGTTATGGTTATGTTTGTTGTGTATGATAATGAGTTGCAAATAATGGAAAATTAAATTTAAACCAAGGATCAATAAAATTAAACCACATCACCATATTGATGCAATTGCATAATTGAACTTAAAGCTTGTTTTCACTAGTAGGGGGGCATAAGAGGGGAGGGGGGTTGGGTGTCTGAACACCCAAAATATCACACAGAAAAGAGGGAAAAAACTGCAATACTGCATTGAGATTTACAATTATTACATTAATTTGTTGGCATTAAGATTACTGATCCCCTTTTAACATCTGGAAGCAGATTAACGTAACACTGCTTTTCATCGATTACGCGGTGACATAAAATTTTAAAAAAACACGTCCCACATAGCATTTGAAAACTACGTGCTCTGCAAAATTATAATAATTGTCACAGAACAAACTGCACCAACAATAACCAAAACTCTATCACTGCAAACCCTTACATACCTGCTCCCTTCTATGAGAGAAGCGTACATCTTACTAGACATGCATAGACAAAATTGACAAACTTCACAGAGTGTAACACTAATCACTTCAGCTTTTGTGGTAGAAGGAAAGCTAAACCAAAGGCAAAAGCAAGGTCTTGGATGCCAAATAAATTCTTAAAAGTTAGTCATCTATAGGACAAGATTCTTTAAATACTTGTCCAAATGATATTATGGTCATCTCGGACGACCTGATGACCGTAATATGGATCCCTTAAGATGATGTCAAAACATTCAAAACTCAATTGAAATTCTGAATGGTCAGTGATTTCACTTGAAAGTTAAATTAAACATCTTGACATCATTTCTGTGGTCTATAATAGGTATGGACACAGGCAGACCACCCTCTCTTTGTGTAGCCATCTTTGTTATTGAAATCTCAGCATCGATGTATTGTATGTGTTTAGATAAAAATACAGATGAAAATTATTTTTCTCCAAAATACAGACTTGAACCTAAAATTTTGAAACATGAAACATATTTAGGTTCAATTTTCACAAATATATCAAGACGACAGCGAAAAGTAAGTTGTGATAACATTACTTCATTTGCATGGTCTATACGTTCATAGCCCATTGCCCTCAACCAATAAGCGCTTAAAAAAATGCTCAGGGATTAAGACCACTCTATGCCACTTCTATTTGGTCGGCTCAAAGAAGCCCACATTTGTAACTTACAGATGCCCTCATAATATAGATCTTCTGCACTACCCTTCCAGCACTCATAGATAACTTGCACCCCTAACTTTCAACCTTGATGTTGTAAAAGGAATTTCAAAAAAAGAAGGGAAATTTGCTAATTTTTGTGCTTAAAGCTTTGCTGTGTTGAGTCAAGTCTTCGGTCAGTTAATTTTCAGCTGCATGTTTGTTGAGAGTTTAAATAAAATTAATAAACTCTCAAATTACCATTTAATAGCTTCATTCTTAAAGCCAATAGTCCGTTGAAAAACAGCAAGAAAAAGAAGTCTTATAGGGAAGCTTTGATTCGAAATGATTGTATTTTTCTAAGTAGTTATTTACATCTGCAGAAAATGAATTATGTTAGATAAGTTAAAAAAATATATATATATATTTTGAGTTCACAAAAGTCTGTAAATAGTATAGTGAAATCATGGTGAAACCGAAAGAAAATTCATTTTCTACATAGGTCGTTTAATTTGTTTACGAATTTTTATAAAGTATTCGATAATATTATGCATTAATTTTGTCTGTTTCTACAGCTGCTGGCTTAAAAATTTCCAAACAAAAATTAAAATTTTCAGTCTCAAACAATAAACAGCATTTTATTGCAACTCCCATACGGGAAATAGTGCAGAAAAGAATAGACGTCCCATTATATCACAGCCACGGGGTCGGAATTGAGAATTGTTTATTTAAATTCAGTTTAAACCCTGTTATGTGTGACGCATGAGTTGCCACGATTCATGAAAAACTTTCATTGTTGTGTTACTCTTCAATTTGATTGGTCGAAATAATGCGTGCGCTTTACCATCGCGGAATCTGATTGGCCAGCGCTCCAGACGCAGTTTGTTTGAATGAGTTTCCAAACTGTCGAGCCTCTTCGAACTGATCATTCCTTCCACGCGAACACTCCACTGGCTTTGTAAATTTCTTCCAGATATTTGGGCATAATTTTCACTGTTTCCAAGAAATTTCTCCGTTTTGATTTCTAGCTGCTTTCTTTGTACGTAGACAGCGGAATCGGTAAAATATACTCTTACATATCCAAGCGGATTTATATGTGCGTTGATCTTACAAGTGCCATCTCAGAGCTACAACAGAAAGATGTATGCCGGTAGACCAGCAACGAAGGATAAATACACCGCAAGGCATAAGACAGAAAGACCTGCATCAGACTATGCGAAAATACCACGGGAGCTGGATCAGTATATAGTGGATCCCACGACAAAAAAGCGCTATCTTCGAGGCCGCTTTCTCGGCAAGGTACCGTGGCGTACGCTCCAACATATCTGAACATATGCATAACCGCCATTTAAATTTAAATCCTGCAGAACACGAGCAAACGAATCTTTGATCGATAGTTCATGTGCTCATCATTCGTTCTTTTTCTTCAGGGTGGATTTGCAAAATGCTACGAGCTTACGGATATGGAAACGAAAGAGATTTTCGCTGGCAAGATTATCTCGAAAACTATGTTAACGAAGCCACATCAAAAAGAAAAGGTGAGAATGAAGTAACGCTAACGGAAAATTCTATCGAAGATCATTTTGATCCTCAATTTTTTATAATTTTTCTTCGGATGTTTGTAGATGTCTATGGAAATTGCCATCCATCGCTCCGTGGGGCAGAAAAGAGCTGTTCAATCAGAAACGCACAAACAGATTGTCGGGTTTCATGGTTTCTTCGAGGACTCGGATTACATTTACATCCTTCTTGAGCTCTGTAGACGAAGGGTAAGTGGCGAAAACAGGAGAAATCCACTTTTTAAAATATTTTGTTTCATTTTAAGGTCTCTTTCTCTTTACTGAATCTTTTTCGATCTGCTGATGCTGTTTTTAAACAACCTTTATTCTGGATTTCAATTACACTTTTTTGATTTTTTTTTTTACTTTTCGGCGTTTCTTGCTTTAGTTTTGTTGAAAAATTAATTCCAGTCGAGCGAAATTGAGAAAATTATAAATTTGAAAAAGCAAGTGAAATAAAAATGTTGCTTACTTGTTTTAGATCCTAGCGAAAGGTTTCTCCATTTTTCGATTTTAGTCGTTGGTTTAGAGTACAAGTTGTTAATCTTAAAAACTCAAACACGTAGATTAGAGGTTCTGTTTGCATCCTTTGTTCTTGATTAAACTTTCTTTTTTATAATTTGCTTAATATATTAGACATTTTCTGGTCCCCGTTTTTTGCTTTTGCCTCAATTTTGATCACCCACTAACTGGGAAGATAAAGTACTGCTCATGGAGTTTATTTTTTAAGAACCCTTGTTTTTTTGGACACCTGTTGATGCTCTATTGAATCTGAAAAATAAATATTGCATGAAAACTGCATGACAAAGGAAATACGATCATAATGATTTCAAACAGAATGATATTTTACTCTCTAGTTTTTTGTGATGATAAATACCAAAATATTTGGTTCGTTGTAGTCTAGTTCACATCCTTCAGTTCAATGTACCTGCAAGATTTGTTTCAAGAACCGTTTTCGGGGACAACCTGTTGATAGCAATTATGATTTTAATTTATGCAGGGAAAGCTCAGTTGATCTCAAATTTACATTTTCATCAGGCATGTTCAATAAACATGAGATTTGTTTGATGAATCACCAAATGCATTATTAAACTGTTGTTGTATTTTTTCCTTCCTGGTATCTTTATTTTCAAAATGTATTTTTCTTACGTATTAGTTTTCCTTTTAGAAATTTACAATGTTAAGAAAATGTTGTTTGTTTTGTCACACATTGCAGCAGGCTTTTTCAGATATTATTTAACATGTTACCTGTTAAGTTAGTGTAATCCTGGAACAAGACTTGAAAAATTTCTTTAATCTAATCAAGAAACCAGTTAATGGAAACGTGGATAATAGAAAGACTTTCTATTATCCATGATGGCAATAAGGAAAGATGATATATTTTAACTTTGGCTTCCCCGGCACATTCAAATGTAACTAAATTCTACTCTTTAGTGCATGTACCAAAATATTAAAGAAAAATGAAAATCTGTTCAACTCAGTATCATGCTGTGTATTTGATACATTTATTTTTATTGTTTTAAATGTGGGTGGGTTTTCTTTTGTAACAAATTGGTCTCTATAAAAGCACAGAAAATCTGCTGTCTTGGTTTTTTTGTGTGATTAGACTTTCTCCAGCACCTAAATCAAGTAATTTTATTGGTTATGTGCTGTTTATGTTGATACACGATAGCGCCAGAGCCTTTTTACCTGAAGGCGTCTACAAAAATGCCCTGACTGGCTCTTTTTTCTTTCAACAAATTAAATTCTCCCTTTGTTTTCTAAGAATTATGTAGTTTTTTTTATTTGAAGTCACTTGGATTTTTAAGGCTGTGTGCTAAGGAAAATTGAATGGAGAACAGTACTCTGCGTTGGTAAAATCTAGGGTGCCCAGCATATGATTTGTATATATAAAAAAAGATTTTCTAGTCATCCAAGATCAAACGTTGGGCACCAGGGGCCACTAGGCATGCCCAATATTATGTTGTGCAATTATTTATTTGCTGTTTTCATTTCAGTCCATGATGGAACTTCATAAGCGCAGAAAGGCCCTGACAGAACCAGAAGTACGGTACTTTATGAAGCAAATTGTAGAGGGCTGTAAATATCTGCATGACAACAGGATCATTCACCGTGATCTCAAGCTTGGGAATTTATTCCTAAATGATGAAATGGAGGTCAAAATTGGTGATTTTGGTCTGGCAACTAAAGTAGAGGTTGATGGTGAAAGGAAAAAGTAAGAAGTGAATCATTACTTTATTTCTTTAACCTGCTAACCCATGGAAATGTTTTTTAGGGATTTTCTTCAAATGACAGAGTCTTCAAGCTTTTAAAATTAATATCATCCCAACTTTGGCAGGTAATGGTCCACTTCATTATTCCAGCCTGTGCTGAGCCAAAACACTTTCAACAGTTCTTATGCACTTAAATTGAAGTAACATTTAGCAAGACCAGGCCATCATTAGACAGTAGGTCTTGGTTCAGGGCTTAGATACAAATACTTTTATTTGTTGTTCGATTAGTAATATTAATATCCCTTTACTTTTCAGACTAAAAATGTTGTAATTTTGCATATAACTGTTAACTCTATTTTTAATGGTAATGTCAGTTTTCAATAATTAATACGAACTTTTTTGAGAAAATGGTTTTGTAATTTTCCAGGACTCTTTGTGGAACTCCTAACTATATTGCTCCTGAAGTGCTTAACAAGAAAGGACACAGCTTTGAAGTAGATGTCTGGTCACTAGGATGCATCTTGTAAGTAACTGAGACACATGAAGTCGGGAAAACCATAAGTGCAAGTCATAATCAAAAACTGTACCTAGGAATGGAGTACTTGGAGTCTGAGAAAATGACTGACATTTTGCCATGCCACCACTGATTCCCCCAGGATATGACATCTGAGAAATGATTCAGTCTGAGCGTAGATTTTCCATGTTGATGACTTGTCACTACCTAGTTCAGCCTGGTAGTGCTTCGTATTGGTCGTGCAGCAAAGGAAATTTGCTTCAACCAATCAGAAGCACTACCCAGATCTAGGTACTGAGACATCATCAGTATGGGGTTTCTGTGCTCATTTCGCAGATGTCATTTTGCAGGGAAACTACTGGTGGCGTCGCGAGATGTTGGCTGTTTTCTCAGGCTAGAAGGGTGCGCAAAGACCTCTCACTATTATTTTGAGCACATGGACATGAGCTAAAACATCAAATCCTTTATTCAAAGAATGATTTACACAGATATGTTTAGTTTTCTTGCACAGAAAATACCTAGTAGACTTTGTTATGATGATATCTTAGTTGATGCATACCTTGGTTGCAGGTATACTCTTCTTGTTGGCAAGCCACCTTTTGAAACTCAGAGTTTGAAAGAAACGTACCAACGAATAAAGAGAAATGAATATTACATTCCGTCAAAAGTTTCCCACACTGCCCAACTGTTAATCATTAAACTCTTGAGACCAGATCCCGCGACCAGACCCAACCTACGGCAAGTTCTTGAAGATGAGTTCTTTACAGGCTTCACACCCAATCATTTGCCAATCAGCTGTCTGACAATGGCACCCAGGTTTGCGACTGGTTCATCAGCGCATCTTCTTGGGGTTGGTGCATCTTCTCGGAAGCCGCTTAATGAACTGAACACTCAAGAACAACAAACTGCTACCACTGGCAGAAGAGACAAGGTAGCCTTTTTGGAGAAGGTCAGCAAAAGGAGATCCCTTGGTGTAAGAGTCTGCGGGGGAGAAAGCAAACTCATTCAACCAGGAGAAGCTGTTGCTGAAGAGTTGAAAGACGAAGATCAGGAAGGTAGGTTGGAAAATTTGAGGTACACTTTTCATTGACAGAGCTCTGTGTTTGTTGAGTTTGTGTTCAAAATGTTGTACATCTTTATGTGAGATACAACTGAGCAACAGATCATAGAGCCCTTACTTAAAACAACATGCTGGAAAGTTCAAAGTCTTGCTGATGAAGTGTATGTTTCAGGGTTTGCAAATTTTATTGATGAGTGGAGTCAGAGTGACTTCTGCTTCACAAATTTCGGAGTCATTTTGGAATATTTGGAGTCAAGTATCACAACGAAAAAAGCCAAATTCAGACTTTCCAGCATGTGGTCTGGGCGTGTATAAACTATCGTGAGGGATACACAAAATAGCTGTGGCGGTCCGCTGACCTGGAAAGCTCAAATCCATGATGGCGGTCATCGAGTAAACTTTGATCGTAATTTACCCCCTTCCTGTTTTGCCGTGCAGTATAATTCTTTAATTTCGATGATTTAATTAAGGTTTACAACGTTTGCAATTAACGTAAATTGTATTTGTTGCGAAAAAGGTAAGGACAAAACTATGTTTGTTACCGAAAATTTCTGGAGTCGAAGTGACTCCCTCCATAACCTCAGTGGGGTCATGTGAACAGTTTTGGCGTAAAATACGCCAAATTTGGCGTATTTGCGAACCCTGGTATGTTGCCATTAACAATTCTGTTTGTTGAATTGACAATCATATTAATGTACTTTATACATATGTTACTTTTTTTTACTTATTTATGCTGTGAGGATCAGTTTGATGTACATTGTTTTTCCTAATGATGCCTTTTTTCCTCATCATGAGGAGCACAAGAACTTCAAAACCTTGCATGGAAGATGATCCTTGTTAAGACCCTGGTTTGTGGGTGACTAAGTGGTGTTTGATTGTCTCTCATTATACAGATATCCCTAAAGACTGTTATATCTCGCAGCTGCTCAGCCAGGTTGTTTCATGCTTGCAATCCAATCCCGTCAGAGCTAATTTTAATGAAGGTAAATTTAAGTACTTAAACCATTCTATTTATGATAAACTTCTATTGAACTAAAATTTGTCAACTTTAATCATTATTGCTAGTCCAATGTTCTCACCACTTAATAGCAAAACTGTTTCCTTTACAATGTCGAAAAAAGCATGTAAAGAAAGTTGTGTTCATCCTGTATCCTGGCGCTATTGGATTATGCGATCGGGCTAGTGAATTCTGTTTTAAACTTGCCCTAGTATGGACAAGAAAAGCTTTGGGGGGAATTCAATTACAGGAGTACTGTAAACAAAATGTTTAAATTTCTAATTCATGTGGATTGAAAGGTGTTCTCCAAGCTGATCTAACAAAGTAAAATTATTACACTTATTTTACTAACAATGAATAATATTAATAAACCAATTACTTAACTAAATGTGTAAATACTTAATAAAAAATCATTAATTCATTATTATTACATGGCTACAATAGTACTGTACCCTCGCTCTGATTGGCAACTAAGCTAAGATTTTCTTGTAATGACCGGGCATTACTAGCTAGGTGTCCAAGGCATATATAATCTGTGTTTTTAAACGTAAAACTTGATAGTGGACATCCATATTATGGTCAATTGTCAGCTGTCAAAAAAGTCTATCCTCTGACCAGTGTCACATGACTGTATTGTGGGCTCAAGTGTACAACTCATTGAGGTGACATTTTTTTATAGTTATCCACTGACGAGTTATTGGTTTTTGATTGATAGTGGGCTCAGGTCCAAAATTTCTCATGGTCAAAGATACTATGTCTTGTGGTTTTGATAGCATTGCCAGGATCGTTTCGGTTCAGTGAAAACGAGCTTGAATGACCTTGTATGCCTGGATCTTGAAAATTACTGCCTGTGTTTTTTATTGAATAATGTTTATTAGGCCATATAATAAGTAACTTATTAACCTCGTCCATACAGTCATTACACCTTGGGAAATCTCAGACTTCGGCCTTGATGCATTGACCTCTCTTTCAAGGCCTCGGTCTGAGATTTCCCTACATGACCTCACTCTTGGTTAATAAGTAGAATATAATCCTGCCTGTCAAAAATAATATTTCAAGCTAGTTAAAATGACCCTTTGGGCAGTACGTGCTATCTACAGCTTTTCTTTGGGGCAAAAAGCTTCAAAACTGACTTTGTATGTAACTGTAGCATGGTTGAAAGCTAATGAATACCATAATCTTATTTCCTCATTAGATGAGGCAGAGGACCCGGCTTCTGTTCCAGTGTACTGGGTTAGTAAATGGGTGGATTATTCAGACAAGTACGGATTTGGTTACCAACTAAGTGATAACAGTGTGGGTGTTCTTTTCAATGACCAAACAAGACTTATTCTTTACCAGGATGAAGTGTAAGTATTCGACATGTTGTTCCCTTCTCTGAGGTTATTGTGATCAAGTAGACTGTGAGCAGTCTCTTGTCTTTCTTTTGAATCACGATAGATTGAGAGCATGTGTGAGGAGTGAGAGGAATATTTTTCTTTTCCTCTCTCTGCCCCAATCTCTCCTCTTTTTTACTATAGATTTGCATAATTTTACTTTTTGCACACCCCTCATGGCTCAAAGAAAAGAAGGACCATCACTTGCGATCTAGTGATGACCATCACTTTAGCCTGTGCCAGGCTCTCAGATAGTACAGTGGGAACGTATTAAAACGAGCAAAGCGAAAATAAGACGCGCACGACTTGGGAAAGGGGGCGGTGGCGGCGGGAAAAAACGCGCGTTTTTCTCATTTCTTATTACTGAACGACTTTCCACCACCATCTCGGAGCCTGGAACAGGCTACCATCACTTGCGATCTAGTGATGAAGTGTTCATAATTTCACGGAGTGTGAAGAGAGAAAGACCGCCTGATCACAGGTTATCACTGACACCATTCAAATTTTCGTAAGCTAAAACCCCTTTAGATTTTTTTATGAACAGTTACCATTGCATTAACAGGAGCTTAGCTGGGAATTTCCCATTGCTGGACACGATTTTCCAAATCCACCCTATCATGTCTTCCAAATCCCTTTTTATTTTCAGGTGATTGGACTTTTTTTTTATTAATGTAACAATGATGGGTTAATCATCTCTATTGGATGTTTTGCATGTTTTTTTGGAATTTGGAATTTTGATTTACAAATTTCATTGATTTTCATTCTCTAAAAAAAATGTTTTTTGAAAAGATTCCAGTAAAATTTTCGAATAATGCTTAATGCTTTTACCTCACCAAAATGCTTGAACAAAATGCTAGCATAATGTACAAAACCCTAATACTAGCGCGCAGGTATCTATGCCTTTGAGTTTAATTAATTAGTAGTATTTGTTTCCCCCTTTTTGCAGAAATCTACAATACATAGAAGCTGATGGAACAGAGTACTTTCACACGCTCAAAGGATACCCCAGCCAACTTGAAAAGAAAGTAACCCTTCTTAAATACTTCCTCAGCTACATGAATGATCACCTTCTGAAGGTATGCGATGAACGTTTTGACTCAATAACATTCCCTATTTATTTTCTTGTTCGTTTGCGTAAATTTAAATCAGCTTGTGCACTTCCTGATCCAAGAAGAAATCAAATCTTTTCCAGAGACTATTTCAAGATAATTAGCCAGCGAAAACATCCGTTTCTCCTCGCTCTTCGCCGCCTGGGACGTTTCGCGAGGAGGAAACGTCCCCGGCGGCGAAGAGCGACGAGAAACGGATGTTTTCGCAGGCTACAAGATAATTGCCTTGAAAAGGATGTACTATATCCAGATTTTCTTCAAACTTGGCACATTAATTGACAGCTATGTACAGGACACTGAAAAACTTCAATGAAAAAAATGAACACTGATATTGTTTTTGTCCTGCGTGCTAAGTGTTTTTCTTAGTTGCGTGCGAAATAGTCTTAACTTGAACAGCAATCAAAAGTTATCTTAATGTTTGATTTCATAGGCTGGTGCAGGTGCTAAAACTGCAAGAGAGGATGAATCTGCCCGATTACCTTTCTTGAAAAAGTGGTTCCGCACAAAACATGCCATTATACTCCATCTTAATAATGGCACTCTTCAGGTAAGGAATTGTGACTTGTTTTCATTGATTATAAGGTACACCAAAATTTAGTCCCAAGTTCTCCTGCTCATCCTGGCGGGGGGATGGGGGTAGAATGTGCGTACCGTCCGCCTGAAGCTACGAACAAACGGACGCAACAACTCCCGACATTGTTGGCCGTATAAACGTTTGACCGCTTTCAAACGTTGCACAACAACATGCAACAGGGTGTGCAAACGGACGCAATATGTAACATCCATCAATGTTCTGAATGTTGGGAGTTTTTGGCCAACAAGGTTGCGTCCGTTTGCGCTGGGCCTCAGGCTTTTTAGTCAAATGACCATTTCGAGCTATCCACGTAATTAGGGAGTGAAAACGTCGCTGAAAAAATAATTTGTGTCCTTTCAAACTTTATCTCGTCTTTCTGGAACCGTTCAATTCAGGAAAATTCATCGTAGTATGTTCACGTCCTCTACAAAACGTCATATTAGGGGGTTCCACCCCATAGTTGTGTAGTGGGCATCAAAGAAATGTTTGCACGTGCAGAACTGTTGTTTTACACATAGAACCAATATTGCGGGACACATTTCGGCTCCAGTTTCATTCTCGTTTCAAACTTGAGGAGTAAAGAATTGTTTTGCTGTAATTGGGGCCCGATTAACTATGAAATTCCTTCACCGCCCAGTAAGCGCAAGGGTTTATTCTTGAGCGCGGCCTTGCGGAATTTCCGCAATTTGGAGAAAAATGCCGCATAAAATTTATTTTGCCGCGTCAAATGGGGCGAAAAAAAAAATAGACCCAAGGATGAGTACTATTTTTTTTAGAATAAAGCATTCGAAAACATCAGACAACAGCACTTATTTGACGGCCGCTCTTTTATCTTACTTTTAACTTTTATAGCCTCTTACTGTCTCAATTGCCTTTCTCTTCTTCGTTCGAGTCATTATTTCACCATACAAAGGCCCAGAATGTTCCAAAATGGCGGCAAAGCGTTAATAAACGTTCGTTTTCTCATGGAACAGTCTGTACTAATAAGTTAACTAGTAATAGTTGACACTACAGCTGCCTCCGCTCTGTATATTGTCGGTCAATGGCATTCTTGCTCGTTGTGTAGCTCTTTGAAATATACCGATTCGTAAGGAAGATTTTCACACATATTCCATACAATAGGTGAGATAAAAACAGGAAACGCAAGTTTCCATGCACAGTTTCAGGTCGATTTACAAAGCTTTGATCAAAACATTCTGAGTTTCGAGAATAGTTTATTCTAAACCATAAGAAACTATTTAATTAGAAGTTGAATTTTTCGCTATTTCTCTTTCACTTTTTACATTCAGTTCATTTTATTTGCCGGAAAGGAAGCCTTAGAAATTAAAAGGACGTTTGATCAATTCACACTCGCGCATTCTAGTCTTATTTTAAACTTTATAGCGGAAGGACATCTGTGAGCAGGAAATAAGTCAGCACAGAATTTGATTGTCGGCGAATTTCTGTAATCGTCCATCGTTCTGCTAGTGAGAAGCTAGCCGTTGTTCACTCGTCTTGCTTGTTTGGGGCTGAGTCTTATTCCGGTCAAAGAGAGAGAAAGAGTGTCTGGCAAGGTTTCCAATGAAAGATTTGTGAACTCGTGTCTGGCAAACTCTCCAAGTGTTTATATATACACAGTTATACGCACCTTATAACTTCTTCTGCGCTTAACGAGTGTCGTTAAAATTTTGGTCCATAACTTTCACTGAAACAACTGCTCCACAGAATGTCACTGATAACATGTGACGCAAAAGAGTGTCGAAGTACGACTGCACAATAAATGTCACAAAATCTACCTAAGCGGTCCCTTGGGGATGTTCTGTCTTGACGTCATCCTAACCATTTCGTACTTGCGGGCGTAAACAATAGAAACGTCATCATTACCTACCAATTCCTCGCGGCCCCTGTTCAAGCAAATCGAGATTTTTTCCATATTGACTGTATGACTGTATATTTCAACTGTAAGTACTTTCCTTAATATACGCGCGAGTTACTAGAGTGCCTCCTCGGGATTTTGCCTTCTGGGCGAAATCCCTGCGGGGGCAAATACCAAAATACCTTTACCGTACCTTTTTAAATACCAAATACCTTTTGGGGGACCCCATTTCTTGAAAAACGGCCCCCTAAAACTAAAGAAGGGGGTCCATTTGACCCTCACTGGCCAATTTCTAGAATAAACCCTGAAGGGGTATATATAGATTGAAAGAGTTAAATCAATGAACAGTTCTTCGTTTGACCTTGCATTCCATTTTCGGGTTTTGAGTGTTCAAACATTTAACATTGCCTTGCTCTTTTTTATTCTTTCACAGCTTAACTTTTTTCAGTGCCATACCAAGATAATTGTATGTCCTTTGCTGGGAGCTGTGACCTTCATTGATGAAGATAAAAGACTCAGGACATTCCCACTAAAGAACATTGAAAAACATGGCTGCTCCATAAAGTTGTATACCCGAGTGAATTATGCTCGCAAAATGATTCAAAAGCACATGCTACCTGAAAGTGAGAATCAGAAGGGCAAAAAGGAATAATTATGAAACAGTGTAAATGCTATGAATATTTTACTATTCTCCTAACTTCTTCAGGGATCCCTTGCATTCTAGCCATATTGAAGTTCCCCCTTTGTGAATATTGTGCTGTAAAGTACTCACAATTAGGCTTGACTTACATGGAGATTTTCTCATTTTACTAATTGGCCCTATGGGTAAACTTTTATACTCAATATTCCTGCATCAGTAGATTATTTATTGTTAAATTTATGCAAGACTTAGTTAGGTTTTTTCTACGTTCACATGATTTGTTGCTGGATGTAAATAGATGATTGTAGAGACTCCACTAGTAATCTTTGTTTCCTCCTACAATTTTTAAGTCAATTGTAGTGCGAGTGAGAATATCCTGCAGACGTTTAATGATTATTACGGTTACTTTGGTTTGATCTTGGTGCCCGTACGCGATAGTTTACGGCATTTATTTAAGTTCCCACTGGAACTGTAAAAAGTAATTAATTAACTGATGAGTTTGAAACAGCCAAATTCATAGATACCTTTTTTTAAAATCATAAGAGTTTCAACCCATATTCGGAAAATGATGCTATTTGTTAGATGTTTGAATCTTCGCCTCCAGATTTTTTGCCTTCCGTCCGGTCAGCGCTTTGACAGCAAACATCAAATTGTCGTACTATGTCAATTCATACTTATGAATCAATAATTTGACACCGTTCACCATTCCCTACTGTCTTTCAGTTGTACAGTACTAGGAGTGGATAACATTTGACCCACAAATAGCTATTGAAGAAAATATTACATTAATTGTTTAGCATGTAAATAGAATTATTTAGCTTTTCCCCTAGGTCAAAAGATATATATTCACCCATTATATTAAGAGAGGGTGTTTTCGACTTAGACCCTGTTTACATGGAGTGGGGGACCCCGGTCTAGTGGGGTAAGTTTCTTTTGTTTTGTGTCTCACAGAGCGTGAAAACGAAAGAAACCAACCCCACTAGACCGGGGTCCCCCACTCCATGTAAACAGGCCCTTAGACTTGTATCGCTCTTCCAGAAACTATGAAAATGTGAAATTTAATGTTAACACTTGTTAAAAAAGAGCGTTTCAATTTATTATTAAATGCATCGCTGTTGATGTAAATAGCTCTTTTACTGATTCTTCTGAATTAAAGTTTGACTTAACAACTAGTTGATCTGGCATTTATTTGATTGTATGCATCTATAAATCGTTATAAAAGTTTATACCGTCACACCTCAAAAGAGGTGTGTGAAATTGCTCACTGAAATGGTACACTGTACAAACGCAGACTTTGAGAAAAATGAAGAAATAACTCAAGCAGCCCTGGTGTTCCAGTAGTCTTGACTTGTACAGGTCATGGAAAACCTGGAAAGTCATGGAATTTAAACATTTAATTTTTCTGGCCTGGAAAGTAATGGAATTTAATTATTGGTCTTGGAAAGTCAGGTAACCTGCGAAAACACCCGTTTCTCCACGCTCGTCACCGCTGGGAACGTTTCGCGCGGGGGAACGTCTGCGACTCAGCGACAGAAATTCCATACTGATGACATAAAATCTGTCCGGAATCCGGTCAGAAGCCCTGATTGGTCGAAGGAGTAGTTACATTGTTTTAGCTATTTTTTACGAATGACAGACAAAAGACAAAAGGCCACAAAGGTCAAATCTAAACGCGATGAATCTCTAACAACATCAGGCCTGTAACAACATAGTCAATATTTGTTGAATATAGTCTTCTCTAGAACAAGCAGTTGAGTTTTCCTGGAGCTCGTTCGCAGATGAACACAATACTTTACCAAAATCGACCAGGAGAAAGGTAAATTGAATAAATTTGCATTTGGAACCTCATGAGTACCGGATTTATTAAGTAAACATTGAGTTGCGTCATCAGCATGGAATTTCTGCCGCTGAGTCCCAGACGTTGCCTGCGTGCAGACGTCTCCTATTTCCTTTTTTGCACGCGGAAAACGCGATTACATAAATCATCGCATACATTATCAGTCCAGATTCGATAACAACCAATCAGCGTTAAGTCAAACAATGCGCACTGTGTGTCAGCCTATCACAGCATGTTCCCAAGATCTTGGGAACCCAGCGGGACGCTGGAACACGATTAGCGACGGCGTTACGCAGACGTCCCTTTTCCGCGTGCAACAAAGGAAATAGGAGACGTCTGCACGCAGGCAATCCCAGACGTTCCTCCGCGCGAAACGTCCCCAGCGGCGAAGAGCGATGAGAAACGGATGTTTCCCAGCCTAAAAGTAATGGGAAATTAAAGTTTTGTTTGACAGATAAGTTACTCCAGATGACAAAGCAATGACGATGTAAGATAAAGAGGAGTAATAACCAACGCAAACGGCAAACGTTGTGGTGGACACCAGAGTTTGTGTCGATTGAACTGCAGGTCCAAAGATATCCTAAAACAAGGAAAGTTTTAAAATCTTTTGAAAGTGACAGCTAAACCTAAGATCTTGGAAAACTTAGAAAGGTTATTGAAAAAGTCATGGAATTTAAAGAGCTCAAAAGAGTACGAACCCTGTTGTAGTAAGATTAGCACGCAGTGCAGGCGTTTTCTTTTAGCGCCCAATTTGCTCGCGAAAGCGCCATACAGAGATTTATTTCTTTTGTTTTAGTGCGTCCGTTTGCCACTTTGCACTCGTTGGCAAATTCTGATCTCGATTCTTATAGATGTCTCCTTCAGGGGACGAGGAGCATTGTGTGACTCCGGCCCGAGCGGCTGCGAAGGAGATTACGATTCTTAGGGACTGATTACATGATTCCTTACTGGCCCGCAGACGTTCTTAGGGGTTAGCCTGTTCCAGGCGTTCAGATAGTGGGGAGAGGTGCGAAGTAAAAAGGAGCGCGAAAAAATGAAAAAAAAAGTCCCCCTCTACTTTTCATCGCTTTCTTTACTCTGCACCGCTCTCCACTATCATGAACGCTTGGAACAGGCTACTTAGGGGTTCGTCATGGGGTCGGTTCTCTTTCCTCCGAAGAGGCCTCTTTGTGTCGTAGGGAGGCCAGGGAGAGGAAAAAGTAAAAAGCACGGGACGAAATTTTTTTGTTGTAGTTTACGTAAGATGCCGAGATCTCGGCAAGGCAGCAAGTCCCCGATACAGTCCTCTATAACTGGTGTAGTTATAATTAAATTTAATTTCGACCCCGCTTTCCGTAGAGCCCCCAGTAGCTCAGTGGCTAGAGCGTCCAAACTAGAACTCGGAGGGTCGTGAGTTCGATTTTCACCTGGACCTCAGAATCTTATCTAAGCTTTCTGGTCTAGCCCACCCTAAGCTGACGAAATCGTAGACCGCGAGCAGACTCTTATCTTATTCTGTGAACTTCAGTCAATCGCGGTGGCGGAGATAAAGGAGCGGTCATTATTTATGCAGAGAGGGCAGGGAAAAAGAGAAGTGGGGGTCAAGGCTACATACATACAGACATACATGTTGTTTTATTTGGAGTCTTATACAATAAATAGTATATGCTTCTGTATCACAATGTGGCAATAACAGCTCTCTTAAAGGTCCTCGCTACGCCCCTGCAAGCAGACAACAAAACCACCCAGCCTTGTTTTCCCCCCCGGCACTGTGCAGACAAAAGACCCGAAACCTTTTCTTCAGTAAACGCTTAGCACCAGCTTCCCCTCTTCCTCCTCACTCGAGTAAAGGAAAGGTTGGAGAGAAACCTTGAGCGAATGGAGAATCCCGAAGGGCTTCAAAAACGCGCTGATGGAGCCGTCGGACAGTTGAACGGGAAGGTCGCGGAGGTAGACCAATCGCGAGCAGGCCTCAAATCAACCGGAGTAATCTTGAAAGACTCCCCATGGAAGTCGCTTCTGACAATTGCGTCACACCCTAAAACGGTGAGGCGGACAGCACCAAGACTGCTCAAAGCTGATCCTTGTTCAGAGAAGTGACGACTGGTAGGACCGCGACGGCGCCTGAACATGACGATAGATGGAAGCCAGAAAACTGCAAACTGTTTCGGCACTTCAGTGCAGCCATGACAAAATAGTTAAGCCCTAATGGGTAGGGACAAAGCGAGACAAGTACCACCGAAAGGGCACTGACAAACTCACTATAACAAGTAACATTTGACACGTGACGTTGCCTCCCGACAGGTACTGAGTAATTGTTCACACAAAAAAGAGATTTTTATCCTAGAATGAAGATGCTAACCCACGGGTACAGACAGACAGTAACGGATACCGGTATAGGAACGGCATGATCATAAGCTAGTGGTACCGAACCGGTACGCTGTTATGCTGTTGGTGATTTGTCGGAAACATTAAGTATTTAACACAAAGGAGCTTTATCTAAGACGATGGCGGCTGCAACGTAAACGCCATTAGCCTGTTTTTTTTTTTTTTCCCGAAAATTCGACATCACGCGAGAAAAAAAAAACACCCCGCAGTTTTTATTTTCATACGTGCTTTCCACGATCTCAAACTAAACCACAACATATTATACTCAAAGCTTTTATGGGGATACCTATGACTGCCAGAACAATATTTTATTTTTAGCAGTGACTCCAATTATTTTGTCTGCTTTAGTGTGTACATGTAGTAACATGAACAGGTTCCCCTACCTATCTAGAATAATGACTGTTCATCTGTGGTGCACACTTCCTAAAGTCCCGAGAAAATCGCTGGACAAAAAATTACTTAATTACACAACATTCACTTTCAAAGACTTCATTTTTGTCTACTTTTGAATGCCTTTCATGATCAAGTGCTCTAGGGGAAATAAACTGAGCTATCTGGCACCATGAACATCCACTACTCTTTACAACAAATTATTATAACTTATATGTAACACATTGGGGACAAGTTTCTATCATCAAAAGTGAAGATTCCAAGAGAAAAAACAATATAAACAAAAGGATGTACAAAAAGGTCTAAAATCAAATTTCATTTTTCCTAGCAATAGAATTCTTCATTAAGATTTTCCAAAAAGTGGTCGCTGTTGATTCTCTCCGGGCGGTGGTCCAGCCATTCTGGGTGGGGGTCCAAGAGGTGCTCCAGGAGGTGGTCTTATACCCCCTGGTGGTGGCATTGCTCCAAGCGGGGGCATGGGAAATGGTAATGCTCCTGGAGGAGGTAGCGCACCAGGTGGTGGCATCATTCCAGGGGGTGGGGGTGGTAACATTCCAGGAGGTGGCATGTGGGGAACTTGTGGTGGAACTGTAGAGGTGGCTTGGTATGCTGCAGCTGTAAAAGAAAGACAGATAAATGTGAGAGAAAGCAACAACAAAGGAGTTGAAAATTATGCTTAAAACACACCTGGTTTGTGAGCTTACTGGTGAAAGGCTAATGTCCTTGAAAATATAGAGAGGGGAGGTACCTCAGTTTTATCTTTCTAAGCAAACGTTGCTGGAATTTGGCATAATTTCAAAATTTAGGTGTTAATGCAGAAAGTGCATCAACCACAACAATATTATTTTCCATTGCTTATACATTGTAACCTTATGGATCTTATCATCAACTTTACAGTTTCTAATGTTGAAAACTTTGCAGAGAAACCACGGGTTTAAACTTTTTGGAACAAAAGGGGTCATAGGAGTGTTGACCATGAAAAATCATGCTTCATTTATCCATCTAAATGAATGAATAACTATTTGAAATTAAAGAGTCACAAGAAAGTTAATTATGGAAAATTATGTCAAATTATCAAAATAGTATATTATCAAGTGCATTTAGTTCATAGCAAACTAGCTTGGAATGCTTAAATAAAATAAACTATTCCCCCCCCCTCAAAAAAAAAAAAGACACAAAATGAGATAATAGTACCGGTATTATCAAATATAGTAATAATAGATCACAACTTAAAAAAAAAAACAATATGTTTAATATCACACAATTATGAATGAGAACATATTATTTTATAGTTAGTAAGTGATAGCACTAAGTCAAGATAGCTACAGAAATAGGTAAGTAACCTTACAAGAAGCAGGCAATTTTTAAGTAGGCCAGGTGACAAGGCTCCAACTGACCAGTTACCTAATGCTTAACTCATGTTACATACTTGTCTGATCGATCAAACTTTGTGCCTGTTCTTCCATCCACTTGGTGTAGTAAAAACGCACATTGTCTTTGTGTTTTCGACCACCATTATGAGTCTTTCGGACTGATGGCTGAAAGCAAATTGAAATATAAGACATCCAGGTTCCAGATTTAAACAACTTACAACTTTGCTCATTACTGTAATGACCAAATTTTTTGCTACAATCTTGGACAAAATAAAATGGAACAGCAAACCCCCATCCCCCCAAATCAAGGATGAAGGCGCGCGAAGGGCAAAAACGCGCCATTTTCCCATCCTTGATTTGGGGGGGAGGGGGGGGTCTAGGTTTGTCAACATTAATCGTGTTCGATTTCCTAGACTGAAAAAAACCAATCTATATAGGTAAAATATCGCTAACAATGATCTATAAACGCACCGATACAGTTCTTAAATATAGAGCCAAGGCAACATCCTCTCCATGGATTGCCTAGAGGTCTAGCGTGCAACATCGGCGAGTAGGAGTAGCGTACCTGAGGTTTTTTGGGCAGGTTCGAGTCTCGTTTGTAGCCAAATTAAATTTTTTTCTTACTATAATTATTCCTGCAATTACCAGCCGATGCAATTTCTATATAGGTTTTGTCTGCCTTCAAGCTTATTAAAATTATTGCAATGAATCAGGCATAAGTATGTCTTTTTTTCGTCTTCCACGCAGCAGAACTCTCTCCTAGTGAGTAATGCATCCCGCACTTCATACAGACTTATGATAAGTGGATTATTTATTTATTTATTTTATATAAAATGAAATAAGCGCAATTCTTCTGTTTTGTATGAGTTCACTGACAAATGACCAGGTTTGCTTTGAAAGCATTTAGCTTTAAAGCGTTTGAACGCAGATTTCTTGTTATGATTGCTATCATGACGCTGTGAGTAACGCCAGTCGAGGCTTTCAGACAATCTTGGACAAAATAAAATGGAACAGCAAACCCCCATCCCCCCCAAATCAAGGATGAAGGCGCGCGAAGGGCAAAAATGCGCCATTTTCCCATCCTTGATTTGGGGGGGAGGGGGGGTCTAGGTTTTCCATTTATTTTGTTCAAGATTGTAGCTTTTCATTTCTTAACTAAATGTCTTGACATATTTCAGACATGACCCACAAAGTTTCCATCCATTTTTGCCCTAAGAGATACAAAACAGTCAAACTATATTCTAGACTGAGCTGTAATAATAATAATAATAAATATAAAACTTATATTGCGCATATACAATTATAGAAATATTTCCATATCCACATAGCAGACGATAAGATAAAAATAAGTTGAATTAAAAGCTATCATAAAAAATAATGTAAGTCGATTAAATTCTATGTTAAAATATAATAATAATAAAATAATAAAATAAAATAAAAACAGATAAAAACTAAAAACTGAAAAACAAATGAATAAGTCAATTAAAAAGCTATTTTAAAAAAGTACATTTTGAGAGCTCGCTTAAAAGATGTGAGGCTCTGAATGTTTCTGAACTCCGCCGGAAGACTGTTGTGAAAGGCTCGGTCACCAAGTGTAGGTAGGCACCGTGTGTTGGCTGGTACCAACAAAGTTGCATAATTCCTTGACCTAAGATTATATCTGGACTGGGCAGCGACAGCAATCAGATCAACCAGATATTGCGGTATAAGTCCGTAGAGAAACTTGAATGTTAATAACACAATAATTCAATTCTGTGTGTGATCAGTTCATTGGAATCTCAAATATATCTAAAGGTCCCATGTTTGAGTTCTGCTCCAACCACTTGCTGGAGTCAAAAGTTCAAATGCTCGACATTGATTGTAAATAGCTTACTAGTTTGCCTTCTGCCAGTTAGGGTTTTAATAGGAGCTTTGTCATGATTTTTTGACATACTGTAAAACACTGAGAACATACTGGAATCAAAGGAAACCCTGAAACACTGGCCGACTTTTATTTAAAATTACTCTACTACAATAACTCAACTATAAGTGTGTTTGGCTTTCCATAGCCAAGATGGAAACAGACTGCAAATTGAAAAAATTGGGTGAATGTTTCCATCACCAGATGAAACACTGAGAAGAGAGTTGCAAAAATGATGTGCAGTGGAGTATTTTTGACGAACTTCGAGGTGTTTCATCTGGTGATGAAACACTGTGTTGAATGTTTGATTTTACTTCTCAAACAATATGATTTTAGAAGGAGAAATTAAGGACACAAAATGAACAGTTTTTCATCTGATTTCCAAACACTCATTAACCTTTAATTTCCCTTGTATTTTCTTTATGAACAATTATTAATGAGTTTGAAAATTTTAACTCTTAAGTTGTCAAAAATGCCCTACAACCATCATGCTATGTTACTCCTTTGATACAATTACTTCATATCTTTCTTTTATAGCTCAAGTATGACAAAAGGTGACTGGAGAAGATCAATGGAATTAGGTAAGGTAATGCCCTGTTCAAAAGCTGTGCCACTCATATGCCACACATTAGTGATAAATTACCACAGGTATAGCAGAAAAATTCAGTTTAATTTTATTAGAATTTGACATTCTTGTTTGGTATGACACAGAAAATCTAGTTCGCCACTGGCTTTCACATTATCTGACTCTGGAGCAGTG
>NC_133202.1:40017615-40077615 GCF_958299795.1 Porites lutea
TGGGCCAATTTAGGGGTAGGTCCGAGGGGAGGTTCCCTTTGTTGTAAAATGTTCTTTAATTATTAAAGAATTCTCCATGAAATAAAAAGCATCTATATAGCTGGCAAGTCTTGCGGCCACCCCTTTCTGAGTTTTTTGGATCCGCCCCTAAATACTCTTTTTCAGTAATCACTCTTTTAGTTATGTTTAATAAATTATCCTTGTTTTGAAGCAAACTTACATTTTGTACATAAAAATGTTGTTCCCTTTATAGCTACAATCGCTTCATTCAGAGCAAAGACTTATCATCAAAATCCGCTGAAGACATGGCATGTATCTTTGGTCAGCGAAGCAAGTCAGCCCCTGGAACTCCTCAGGATTATTCAGAGGTTGTTATAAACCCAAAAGTACTTTAACTTTAATTTGTACTGTTAAATTTTATTTCGTTTTCTGGTTTGTAGTTTACTCCTTAGATTAATAGTAAAACTATTCTTTTTTCTTGAAAGCTTGGCTTACATACTTGAGTTTGAGGCAAAGGTGTGTTTTTTGTCTTGGTGGATCTTACAAAGACGCAACACACATGAATTCAACGTCTTTCCAGAAACGTAACTACATTCAATATGAATCACCAGTTATCTTCTCTTGACTACTCCCGCTTTTTTTCCTTATAATCATTATAATGCTGAGTAGTACATTTAATTAGCTTTCAAGGCTGTTGAGTTTATTATGCGCGATAATTATCATTAAATGTAGAAGGTAGACATCAAATATTTGTTTTTGCTGCAAACAAACTTACAACCTATAAGATCCGCTCTCAGTATGCTCTCTTCAAATGAACGAGGAAATTAGAGAGATTTAAGGTCACTTTTACGGTAAACGGCAAACGTGGATTTTTGCCAAGTGACCAAGTTTTCCCTCTACATGTATTTGTCTTTAACTGTTCTTTTCTTCTACAAAAAATGAGTAGTTTCACGTGACTTTCAGCCAAAAGAATTGTTTTAGAGTATTTTTATCTGCTCATTTTCTATTTTGAGAAGTTCTCAACTCCAGTCTGCCCTTTGCCGTAAAAGTGACTCCAAATCTCTCTATTGTATGAACGTGTCTGCGCCATATTGGGTAAATAGGTAAGCCCTTTTAGCTGCAATAAACTATCTAGCTGTCTGTCTAAATTCTGTATGAATCTTCAGTGGAACTTTTCAATGGAAACCTCACGAGAAATAGATGGTATAGTAAACATTGTTTTCTTAGTTTTTTTAGGAAGTGAAATTGAGAGCGTTTTCTCGTATTTGTCTTCCTGTTTTCCGTGTTAGGGTGAAGAGTCAGACGAAAGCACATCGTCTTGTCCGCCGCCAGCCATCCACGGTGTCAAAACCATCACCTCAGGCCAGAGTATTCAAGAATACTTTGAGAAAAAGATGAAAGAATTAAAGGCCGCGAGGGAGGGTAAGGCAGCGGGACAAGAGATGAACAAAACGGAACAAGCATCTGCAGATGAAATTCAGGGGAATAATTCGGCGAATCCAGAAAAGTGCGGGAAAGAATCGAAGTTAAGGAAAAAGAAGGAGAAGAGACGAAAGAGGAAATTTTCAACGGAGAATCCTGAGCCGCAAAGCGAGGAAGTTAGTACAGAGGTTGATAAAGATGAGCGCTCAGCAAAGAAAAAGAAGAAAAACGAGGATTTGGACGTGAAACTCGAAGAAAGCGAGAATGTAGTCCAGGAAGCCCGAAAAGTGGAGAAAAAGAACCGGAAAAGAAAGGAAAAGAATGCTAAAATGACAGACTTTGAGATTTGCGACGTTGATGTAATTCAAAGCGACAGCAAAGAGTGTTCGACAATGAAGGATGTGAAACCTATAAAGGGAAAAGACAAGAGCTGTAAAAACAAGGACAAGAATATATCTCATGTAGAGAAAAGCGTGATAAAAGACGTTAAATTGGAAAAGCCAAGAGACATTAGTGAGGATGAAGAAAGAAAAAACAATAACGGAAAGAAAGGGAAAAAGGATAAAAATTGTATTTCTCATGACTTGGCCAATGTTGACTTTGTGGCAAAGAAGGATCGAAAGAAAAAGAAGAAAAAAGATAAATCTAAAGAGGGCAAGAAACGTACATAACAGATGATTATTGCTTATTGGAACCGTACTGAAGAGTTCACCACCTCATTGTGTCTTGTCCAGTCAATTGCACCACTATTTTTAACATCCCTTAATTTTGTTCAGAATTTGACTGCTGTCGTGAATACAATTCGAGATATATTCATTTCAGGGGTTGTTACACTAGGCCGAATTTCTCTTGTATTTTTTGTCGCAACAAAATTGCGACTGCAAAGTTGCCGTAACCGCGAATGATGATCATCAGTTTGTTGAGTTGCGTTGAGAAATACATGCTAATATAACCTGAGATCAGACCCAGTTTGAGCGGTTCTCATACATTCTCTCTAACGACTACGCCCGCCAGAATGTTATTTACAAAGCGAAACGAAAATAGAGCCTGATCTCAGGTTAATGCTAATGGACCATCCTAATGCGATTCATGCTACATTTAATACCAAGTGTCCCCTGGCCCGATTGTCAGCGGTCTCACTGTAACGTGTATCAGGAGAAGCCATTATCATTTCGTTCTCCTTTCTCGCTCACCCGCGTGCTGTTCATATCTGGTTGCGACTTCCTACGAGTCTGGTTCTAACAGGATGTGTGACCTCCACCCTCTTCATTTAAACCCGGGGCCCGCCTCGGGGCTTGCTTGCAGGCTAAATACCCCACGGTGGGGCCAGCAGGTTCATACAGAAACCTACCTTGGGGCTTAAAAAATGTGAGCAAATGCCCCACCCCAAGAGACAGAGCAATAATTACGGGAATGCTTAGAACTGACTGAGCCATTAGTGTCGAGTAGAGTAATAGCCCGCGTATAAGAACCTGGGTGTTAAGAACCTGTTAGGCTGAAATTTTCATTTTAAGCCCCCTCCACATAAGAACCTATTTAGGCTAAAATTTTAAGTTAGGTTCTTATCAGTGGGGTTGCTGTAAAAGTGTATGGGTAGAAACTGCTGAATTAAGATCATCATCTAGGACATATGCTGTACCTACACTGAACTGCCTCTATAGGCATTGCTCTATGGTACAAGTAAATGATTTATACTGTATTATCAGATGATATTTATAATATATATAGTATATTCAGATGAAATTCATATGAAAATATAAGAACCTATTTTAAGAACCTCGGTAGCCTAAATTTGCTTTAAGTACCATTTATATAAGAACCTATTTAGGCTAAATTGAAAAATTCAGGTTCTTATACGCGGGCTATTACTGTATTTAACTGTCGTGTTAATTGTCTTCACCCGTAAGTACTTGTTTTTCTTTCTTAAGATTTTCCCCGTTGAATTAAGGTAACTAGATAGCCTTCTCCGCAGGTGAAAGGCACTCGCATAATGAGACATCTGTGAATTATTCGTCAAGAACGCTCAATTAGTCTCCCTCGCAGCCATTTTTGTCTCGTCACGCAACGCTTCTCCCCAGGAGAAGCAGAAGGGAGGAGCGTTGCGTGACGAGGAAAAGCGGCTACCAGGGGGACTATAGAACAATAGGGCCATTTATACGAGGGAAAATAAGACGCGTCTTACATAGGACGCGTCTTAAATAAGACGCGAACTTGCCGTGTAAACGGCACATTTCGTCTAAAATAAGACGCGACTTAGCTAAGACGCGTCTTATCTAATAACAGGTGTAATGACCTTCGCCTCTTACATAAGACGCGAACGCATAGTACCCATGCGTTAATTTTTGGCGCGCCACTTTGGATTGCCGTTGCTACGGGCAACATTCACATGAAAACGAGTCAAGAACAGAAATAAGACGCAAACCATTTATACGAGCTGTTCTCGTCTTAGAAAAGACATGCTGGTATAAATGGTACAGTTCGCGTCTTATTTAAGACGCGTCTTATGTAAGACGCGTCTTATTTTTCCTCATATAAATGGCCCTAATATCTCACTGGAATCGCTGTAAGTGGCCCCAGACACACATAGGGGACAAGTAAACAGGCAGGAGAATTCAGGCACGAATTTTTATTGACAACTCATTCGTATTTTTAAATTTAAATAGGAAGCGTTCCCTTCCCCACAAATCCTCTAAATGAGTATGTGGGTGCTCACCATTTACACAAACCGTCCGGTTGAAAATCTCGCGCATAAACATTTAACAACTAAATTAGACCATGGGGGATAAGGACCCGCTACAAGTTTAAGTGTATCGGAAAAAGCTTGACAGACTTTAAAGAGTAGAAAAATGCCATCGCCTCAAACCACAGCCCAATTTTTCAAACGTTTTCCAAATGGAATGGCGCGAATCATTTGATTTTCAAGCCGGAATTTTCGGTTTCCCTATGTAATGGGCTTAGGGAATGTAGACTACGAGTAGGGCCCATTTTTCCTCAGGGATAATAGAGCGAGCGAAACGCGAGCGCGCGTGAAAATAACCCCTCGCGAGAAAGGCGAGATAATGAAATTGCAAGAATCACATCGACATTTCATTCGTTCGACATCATTCCACGCATTTCATTTTACAAACGCGACGTGTAAAATTGCAACACTTGTTAGTAAAGATTACCGTTCAAGGAAAAATTGTGTAAAATCAGATTGTCACTCATTTGCTCTGTTGTTTGCTGATAAATTATTCTAAGAGTGTAACGGTCAAGAATCCAACTCCAAATATGTCTTCTAAATATGCCATTACTCCACTTTTCGGCCCTCTTGGCCTTCTTCAGGAGTACAATACAACTGAGATTTGTTGTGAAAGTTATGTCTACATCTTGATTCAAAGGCGTGACTTTTAATCCTGAGAGTGCCTGGATTTTTCTTAGGGGACCCAATCAGGAGCCGGCCCCATCATATCCGAAGATGTCCGAAAATCTGCGAAGACGTCTCGACAGTGATGACAGGGGTTGTATTCGCAGGCTGACATTTCGCAGACTTCCAAAGTTTTAAAGATACGAGATTTTGGGGAATGATTGGTTCGAGTTTTTTTTACCCTAAATCTTTCCTGTCGGAAAATATGTCAGTTAAACCTGTAACAGCTCAAAGGTTTCTGCTAGTCGTGAGGAACTGATCCGTAAGTGTGTGCTGGCGTTAGCAGATCAAAGTTTTCGATCCACAGGCGTGAGACTTTGTTGCCTGAAGCGTGAGATCTAGCAACCTCCAGAAACTATTAAGAAGGCGATTTTTGAAGCTCTCAGACGGGTTTCAAGGCCCAAGCGCAAAACACGCGGGACGAGGTAAAATGGAATAAGTTTTTCTCTTTTCTCTTTAGGTTTACCATGTTTTATCATCTGTGCATTCACTGTCCTGTCCTGATCTCCACATAACTGGAAAAGTGTCACTTGTGTAGTAAGCATCTCCAGGTTTTAACCCTAAAGGAAAGCTAGGTGCGGTCTCCCAAGGCCTATTGGCGAATGTTGCATCTTCTCCTAGCCAGCGAGTGGCAATCACTTGTCGTCCAGAAATGTCAGTAGTTTGTTTGGCACCATGAACCTATGAACAGTGAGCATATGAAAAGCTATGCAATCACCGGGCTAAGAATAAAGAAAATAAAATTTAAGATAACACATAAGCCAGCCTGAAAGTTGTCGTTGTCTCACGTGAGAGTTAAAGACGTCCCTTCATAATTTGGCTACTGCCTTCTTCATTCAAAGCTTCAAGCTGACCTGTAAAGCCAACTCATACCAGGGGTTTATTCCGGGCGGAACCCTCTGTAATGGCCTATACGAGAAGGCTCCGCCCGAAAGGGGTACCTTTATCATACTTCAAGTATTTGAAAGGGAACGGATTTCACTAGCTAGACTATATGAAAGGGTTGAGAAATCTGTCATTGGAGTTTGTGAAAGGACCTTAAAAGGGCTAACAGGCACATTTTATGGCAGTGAAAAAGACAAGAAAAGCTTCTGGTTTAGTGATATATTGATAATTGAAAAACGGTGCATTTACAGCAATTAAAAGGGATGCAGCATTCTACACTAGGATGTGAAAGGGGTACCATTTGTCGATAAAGGTATACGAAAGGGATACCTTTCTGCTCCGAAATGGTATATAAAAGGGAAGGGGTTGGACCTCTGGGCAGAGCCTCCCCATCCAAAAATTCTGTTGAGTAACCCCCTGGTGGGGGGGAGGGGGGGGGGGGGTTACGTATAACTTGTGCAACCTGACATAACCTTGCCTAAGACCCTGACTGATGATCTCGGTTTAGAGAAGAGGGACTCAGGACTCACTCCATGTGAGCTTAAATTCTTTGGCAGGTCTGAAATATTATGCCGGCCAATTCAAGGTCTTAACCCTGACTCATAGCAGGGATGAAATTTAGGGTGCATTTGATTACCCTTATAATTCTGGAACAGGAAGACACTTTATTCTGCTGTTTTCTAGGCAGTAGTTCAGCCATTTCTTCGCAAAACACATGAAATCTTTTGCCGTTTTATCCCGCTGAGCTACCGTTCCTTCTACTGCCCCTTATCTTTTGATTATAAGTACAATATTAGTGTCGTGCTGATATCGGAAAACATCCTCTAAATCTGGTCAATGCTAAGCTGGGTATGAGTCAGGCTAAGCAGCTGCTTAATTTAGGGACTAATATTTTTTTCTTGTTCTCCGAAAGTCGATCAGTTAAAAATTCACTGGTCAGTAACCTATTGTACCTCTAGATCCCACGAGAACAGTTCATACTTGTCTGGTTCTCCATCTATGTCAGGGATAGCTTCAAATGCTTCTTGTTTGCTGCTAGTGTTGGAGTCATCAATTAGGTTGTAATTTTTGGAGGAAGCAAATTTCCTGGGAATGAACCACTTTCTCCATTTATGAGATCCACCGACATATTCCAAACAGGAGTCTTTAGATACAGGAGTCACTGGCAGCCATAATGAACAGTTCTGTGGATATATTTGATATATAAATATGGGCATTTTATTTAAATTTTCAGGATCCAGGATTTTCTGGATTTTTTACCTCAATGATCCATACTAAGTCCAAATAATGCAGTGTACTGTAGGCCAGATAGGTATCTTTCAGGGGCCAGTAATACATAAATCTTAACGTCGGACATAACAACGGTTACCAAAATCTGACATCTGCCCAATCAAACTCTTCATTTTTTAAAATGCTTTATGTATAAGTACTTATGACTAACATTAAGTCTTATGCAACTGTCCCAATGATAAGGGTTCTTCTGGTTGTTTGCAACAAGTAAGTCTTGTCTGATCTGATGGGTGGCACCTAGGCAAGAATCTCTCTAACCTATACCATGCACCTTATCCACCACTTATTAAATCTTTCATTTGTCCATGCAGCACTTATTCAGAACTTCAATCATCATGTGTGAATGATCATGAAGTAGCATGTAATTGCTAGTTCTTTCTTTTTCTCTGTTTTGTCCAAAACTGATAAAAACAGCAGAGAAAGAATGGAATAAAAGTTTAGATCATATTAACTAACCTCTCATTTTATGCTATTAAGACAGGATTGCAACTGTCCCAGGCAAGCAGACTTTGATAATTATTTTAAATTATTTTCAAGACATGACTCCCTACCCCTAAGAGTTTCCATTGACTTGGTGGGGTTGTTGGCAGGCAGAGGGGGCGGGGAGGGGGAAGAACAGAATTATACTTTCCAATAATACCTTCCTTCCATTCACAGGATAGTATGGTTGATCTTGGTGCCATGGTGTCCCACGTGTTGTACCAGGATCTTTAATAAACACATGTTCATGAAAAAACACTGCAAACTTCAAATTGAAAAAAAGATTTAGAACAGGAAATGTAAATATACTTGTAGAATCAGTTAGACTGCATTTAATGCTGATTCACCCTCAAACTTATTTGCAAACTCTCCACATTTGATAGCTTAAAATTGGTGGATATTTTTTGTGTTTGAGCCTGTATAGCCTGTATGGCTAGCGTTTCTGTGCACTTTCAGAGAAAAGAATGAGGAGCAAAGGTCAAAGACCATGTGAAAAATGGGGCAAGTAAGTAAAGTAATTAATTGTGTATTAAATTATTTGAATTGAGCTACTCTTTCTGCAAGTGATGGCATTGTCACAGTGACTACTCAGAGAGGTGGTTGTATGGTAACTGGAAGAGCTGAAGAAAATTTAATGCATTATAAACTGCAATGACCATGCAAAACCTTAAAATGGTGCGTCATAATCTGAATTGAAGTTTCAATACATGCATGCTTACTGAAAGATTGGAGAAGACAAAGTGACGGGGAGAATGAGACAGGGAGGGAGTCACACACAACGCACCATTGGGAAGCCTGTGTACAGCCGAGCCCCCTATTTTAAAACCTGCCTTCCTTCGCCTTCCTTAGTAGTTGGAGGGTGGTGGTGAGGGGGGGGGGGGGGGGGGGGTAAAATATGGGATGTCCCATGTGCAAACAGTATCCCAGGCAGAAGAAGCAACAGTGGACAGGTAGCTTGGCGGCATACCATTGGTTGTAAGCCCTGGGATTACACAATGTTGTAAGGTGTTTGGATCGGTTTGGTTCAAATAGGGGCAGGAGTAGGCGGGGGGGGGGGGGGGGGAACCAACCTGGGTTTGTAGGTTAGAAATAATAGATTCTGTACTTCTTATAATACTCAAAGCCTGCTTTGAAAGTTTTCTCAAATTCTCAAGGCTACTGTTCTAAATTTTTGCCCCGCCGCTACCGAACGAGTTTTCGTGATGCTGGCAGATAGCATAGATATTGGCCGCATTATAATCAGTTATATTGGAGGTCAAATGAAATTGCATGTCTTCGATCGGAATTGGTCAAAGTTTATTAACCCAACCGCCTTTTTTTTGGAGTACCAAAACTTTTCGTAAATGTGATTGAGCAGCAAGGCCTCAGGCGAACCTTTTTACAACAAAACAAACCTCAGACTTCATCAGTTTGCCGGCGATTTCTGCAGCTGGCAATAAACGCACAAATTCCTCAAACTCTGGGATCCGACGCCAGTTAAAATAATCATTGAAGTAGAAGGTCTGCGAATCTTCGCTTTTGATCCATTCACTGCGGTCGTTGCTGGGGTTTGCATGGTTTGTGGCAATACCTTTCTTCAGCTTTTCGACCCATTCTCTGAACGCACCCCTGAGACATACGACCCCTTGTGTTTGGAAAGTCTCTATATCGTGTGCTGTGACAAGATGTCGTGAATCTAAGGACTTGAACAGTCTAGTTTTCGCAGAACTGCAAACACGAAGTATGCGCCACATGATTCCTCACGTAAATCATCAGCTATTTTACTTGACTCGCAGTGAAACCATCGTTTTGTTGAATTGATGATCCGGCGCGAATCAACGTCGCTGAAACCACAGGCAGCCCAACTTTCAAAACAAATGCCCTATCTCTAACACCGGATTGTGTTTACGAAGAAATGCAGTGTACCAGCTCACGTGTATCAGCTGCGATCAGCTATACCTTGATAGCACGACATCCACGACCGCGTAAAAGAACATCTCAATAATAAAAACTCCTCTGTGAAATAATATATCTATTCCTGCCAGAACAAAGACTATAAAGGCCTTGAGGTCAAGATTATTATAAGCGAAAACGACCCCGCTAATCTACGCCTTTATGAAGCATTTTACATTAGATAGTGCAAGCCTACACTCAATTCCCGGGAGGAATGTACTGAATTCGTAGACCTTCTATTTTAGTATTTTAGAGACCATTTTTAAGCGCTTTTAGACGCCCTTTGTCTAGAGACATTCCATCAGCTTTGTATTCCATTCACAGTTTATTTCTATAGCTTTCATACATACGTCACATCTTTTATACATTTCACCCTACACCTTCTTTGCATATATATAGCGCGCGCGGAATATTTTCTCATCCCTGATGATGCCGTTGATTGGTGAAAGCTTGGATTTTGAATTTTACTTTTTTAAAAAGCAGTCAGTAAGGCCTCACTAGAACAGTTTTATATTCATTAAACTCTCATATTGAGCTTTGGCTGCCTGTGCATAACCAAATTCGGTTAGCAAGGCGTAGAGGAGTAAGGGTGGAAGGTTGAGGGTTAGGGTGAGGTTACGGGTGAAGGCGGGGAGTGAGAGTGAGCGGGAAGAAGGAGTGGTTGAAAAGAACACAAGGAAGATTGGCTGGTGTTAATGTTTTAGCTAGCTATCACTTTTCTGAAATAACAGTTTACCTTGTATTTCCAACAACGAGAACGCGAAATGCTTGAAGTACAAAAGAAGAGGTAATCGATCACCTACCCATCCGTCAATAGTTAATATGCTTTTCTAGCTGATCTACCGTCAACGGTGTGAGTAGGTCTGCATGCGAGGGGTGTGAACATTTCCATAGTCCAGTTTTCTTTTCTTCTTTCTTTGACAGAGAGTTACTTAGGGGACGATCGACGAGTTTAAAAAATAAAATCTTTTCCTTTGGGAGGGCAGCTTGTGGGGTTGAGGGAGGGGACTACTCAACAAACATTTTTCCGGGAAGGCTTCGTCCTGATGTCCAACCCCTTACCCTTTTCGATACCATTTTTTATAGAAAACGTACCTTTTTGTACACCTTCCATTGAAAAAGCTCCCCCTTTCACCTGTAAGTCCCTTTTGGGAGTGAAGTTAGGGAGAACATGATAGTAAAAGGATTAAAGTAACTGCAAAAACCGTGGACGAAGATCCTGCTAGTTGTAAACGTTTGATCTCTAGAAAAGAGATCAAATCAGCCAAAATATAAAGAACAAGAACATTTACTTTTTTTTTCAAATACATCCCTGTCCTTGTTTTTTGCTTATTGTCAAGAAAATATTTGACTGCCGTGTCGGTTGTACGACACGGCTCCACATGCACAGCCGCTCAGACAGCTTAGTAAGAGTGGGGATGAGGTTGTCAACACCACCCTCCCGTGGACAGTCAACTTGAGTACACACGAAAGCGAGACTCAAACAATGTAGCACCAGTCAACATGGCGGTCGCTGAGGACATCCTAAAAGATCCTTATTTTGCTGACCTAGATATCGACCTGAGTCAGTTTTCCGAGGAAGAGAAGACGGTTATTCTTGGTGTTATGCAAAAAGCTAAAGTTAGTGTGAAGAATAATGGAGATCTTTCTCTTGATTTCAAGTATTTTGCCTGTTAAACATTAGGTTGTAATGATTTTATCGTATCTATCTGAGTCACAATTTGTTCTCTTGGTAAAACAGTTTGTTAACTTTATCTTGTCCTCTGTGGTTTGCGTTATTCATTGTAGGTGTTGGATCAAAAGGATGAAGACAGATTTAGGTGAGATATTTTTGTTTAATAATTATGCCGTAATTATGGGGATTTATTTATTAAATGAGGTCTATAATAGCTAGGACTTCTATTTAATAATCCATTTAATAATATGGTACCGTTTTCAAAGGAAACCGTCAGAGGGACAGCTTAGTAAGTGGACAAATCTCATGAAGGGATGGCAGTTTAGGTGGTTCACGTTAGATCCTCATTCAGGACTACTGGAATATTATGTGGTAAGAACAAGTTATCATATTTTTTACGCAAACAGTGAGCTTAATTAACTTCAATAGTCAGTGTTGAATGCATGATTAACACCTGATTTCTCTTTAACTAATTTAAATATGTACAAACAAAAGAGGTGTCCATTTTGTAACTTGAGTAGTTACTTTGAGCTGCATCTGTGGGGTTTCCTTGGTTATTTTTGAACAAAAGTTGGCATTACACCTAGTGATGAGCATTAAAATCTTAGAGAATAATCTGGGATTTGGAATAAAAATTTGAAATATTATAGGGTGACAAAAATTAGAAATTCACCTTACTAGCCTGCTGATCTGACTAACCTGTTCCTGGCCCCCTGGGGAAAGTGGATCGAAAAATATTTGCTTGCTCCCTTTTTCGCTTTTTGCCCTCTTTTTTTGCTCATCTTCACTGACCAAGAGCCTGGCAAAGGCTAGATCTAAGGTTCTTAATCTAACCTAGAGCCAAACCATTTTAAAACTGGTTTTTCTCAGAAAGGTAACAAACTTGGCAGCCCACTGGGCAACTACATGAAGGGTTTTGATAGCTTTCAAGTAAGTTTAGAGTAAGCCAAAGAAGGTATTATTTAAAGGCTGCCTTTAATAAGCTAGCCTGACGCCAGCACTGGTTTTCCTGCTGAATGACATCTGAGATAGGAGTGCAGAAATTCTGACTGATGACGTGTCACTACCCAGATATGGGTAGTGCTTCTGATTGGTTACGAACTGTTAGCCAAAAACCAACACAAGTGCCCTTCAAATGTAATATTAGTCATTCTATAAGCCATAAACCAACCGTATGAGAGTTTTGAAGTCCATACACTCTGTACGGATCGTAACATGGCTTAATACGTGGACCATTACAATATTGTACAACCCTCAGCAAATCAGATGCAGTACCCAGATCTTGGTGGTGACACGTCATCAGAAGGATGCTATTGTTTGACCCTTTTTTTCAATGCTCGTTTCCTTAGCAGAAAAATGCAATGGTTACAATTAATTACGTCAGGCATAGATATACTACCTTGACTGGATTGTTAGAAATTTTTACCATGCCATTTTGAGTATAAGCTGTTCTCAAATAACATCCTGCCTGGCAAGACTCTAGCTGCAATGTTTACCCATCATCATGTTAGACAAGCCTATCTTTGAAGATAACAAAATAATATTAAGGCAAACTTGTAGAGGACAACACAGGTTGAGGGGTCGATTAGTGAAAACAATAGCATCAATACAGGTGCTTCCTTCCCTCCTCTCTCATGCATGTTTAATGCCTGCCATGCGTGTTAGCATTATACAAGAAGCAAGAGTCATCCTGGTAAAAGATGTCCCTGATTTCACATCCAGATCATTATTTGAGGCTTGTTGATGGCATTAGCCTGTTTGGTAGATGTAATCTAAGTGGGTTAGTAACATCTGTGATGTAGTGCCGATATCCACATTCTGGGCCCCTGAGAGAATTAATGAATTACCGGAAATGCATTTCAAATTTCCCTTTAACCTGACTGGCAAATCGACAGTGGCATTTTTAACAGGCCAATCATGGTGTATACTCAAATCTCAGTACACAGGTGGGGGCCCAGAATAAGGATTTTGGTGCTGTTTCGCAGATGGACTTAACCAGCCACAATATTTTAGTTCCATCTGTGGTGCAGGCTAATGACAGCATGGACAATATGACTTTTAAAACAGGCAATGACGTTGCAGATTTTTTAAGTTATCCTGAGGTAAAAAAAACACAAAGAAACAAACAACTCTGAACATAATTTAAATTAATGTTTGTCTTTTGAAACTAGAAAGACCAATTGACCAAAGAGAAATATTAACTCTGTGCAAATGAATAATCAGGTCATGAAAATATTGGCAATCAGTCATAGATTGCCTTTTTTAAAGAGAGTTGCTTTTCTCACATGATTCATGGTTGACCATATCACATGATAAATAGTGTTACAAAAGTTAATAGTACATGTATTTCATATCTACAGCTGTGGCTGATTTTGTGTTCCTAGTTAAAATTGATCTTAATAGCCATTGAGTCTAAAATCTTACAAAGTACTGTATATTTGTACATGATGGGAAAAATCTTGACCAGTTATTTCTGTGGCTGCAGGATGAAATGTAAATGTTCATTATACTACTCCAACACACAGGTTGGTCAAATATATGTAGCTCTTGACCATTGTCTGTAGCACAGGAAAAAATAACGGATTCCCATTTTTGGATATTTTTGGGTATTTAAAGAATACCCATAAAAATCCCAAATTTGGCAAAGTGAGACAAGTCCCAACCAGGGAATTCCCAACCAAGTTCCCAGATTGGGACTTGTCTCACTCTTCCAAATTTGGGATTTTTGTGGGTATTCTTTAAATACCCCAAAAATATCCAAAAATGGGAATCGGTTATTTTTCCCTGTGTAGGAGAAGAAGTGGTTGCCACATGGAGACCTGAACTTCTCAATTTTTTGTACACATAGTTACTATTTTGTCTTTCTCTCCTGTGTTTATTTGTCTTTAATTACCTTATTTGCCTTGTTCTTATTTTGCTTTCTCACAATAATTTTATTTTGTTTCTTTAAAATAATCTCAATTCAGTCTCTGAGAAATATCTTTAAGTGATTGAATTTGTAAATGGGATAAGCTGATCTTCTCTAATAAATTTGTGTGTGAACAGACTTAAAACCTTCGAACTGAACATTTTGATTATGTTTACCTCCAGGACAAGGAGAAGAAGAAGCTTGGTCCAAGGGGATCTGTTTATCTTGGAGTAAGTGTTTTGATGCCCAAATAATTTGGTTTCTGTTATGTTTGCTGTGTTTTGTTAGTTTTTAATTTCTTACATAAACTCTCTTGTGTTTTTTACTTTTTTCACAGGGGAGTATGATAGCTCCCAGTGATGAAGACTCATTTACATTCACTGTCAGTGCAGCTAATGGTGACATTTTTAAACTTCGAGGTAAGTGGTCTCGACTCTATTACTGGCCTTACTGTACCTCCGCCTCCTTTTATGCATCGGAAGGAGATGCGAACAGGACTCCCTCAAATGGCTGGAAATCAGGAATTAGGTAGATGAAGAACCACTAACTGGATGTGCTACCTCTAAATTGTTATTTATTTATTTATATGTGATTTTGACAAATGGTGAAAACAGTCAAACATTTTAAAATAATTCTGTTCAAAAAATTGAGAAATAAAAAACATATTACACTTGGGTCAGCACCTAGCATTCTGCAGGTGTTAACTGTTGATCACAGCTGCATGTTTTTTCCCATGAATCGATTCCAAGTAAAAACTTTCTATTCTTTTGGAAACCACGGTTATTTCATGATTTTCCCCTGTTTGGGTATACATATATATAATTCTTAACTGGGCCTCTTTCTCCTCAGACATTTGTTAAAAGTGAAACTGGTTAAGTTGGTTTTAACTTGTACATCTACATGTAGCCTGATGTTGAATAGACCCTTTCACCCTCTCTCTCTCCCAGACTTTGAGTGTGACCCATGTCTGTTAAGGGAGTGTTGAGTATGCTGTCTTAAAGTTGACATGTGCATTAGAAAAGAACTATTGATTGTGATCTGAGGGGTTTCTTTTACAAGTGGCTGTCGCATAACACAGGTAATGATTACAGGTCACTGTTTTATTGATTGGCAGCTAAACAAAATAGTTTCCCCTCGATAAAAAAAACGTTGTTGATAGGGATTATGGTAGGAGACACTTCTGTTCTTTTTTATTTATCTATGGCTCAGTGAACTGAGTTCTGACCTGTGGAATGTGACCTGTAAAAAACACCTGCTTAAAGAGATCAAGGAACTATTTACTAGGCTTGAGATAGTTCACTACCAGCTTTGTTATGTTTCAGCCAATGACGCTAAAGAAAGACAAGATTGGATAAACAAACTTCGAAGTGTTGCTGAGTTTCATACATCAAGCATTGCTGAGGTACGTACATCAAAGTTTCAGACAGCCCCAACCAAGTCAGTACTAACACCAAGGCTTCCTTCGACTTGTATCAGTGGGTTAGTCTACTTCTTAAGTCAATAAATAATTGGACCTGATTATCTTGTACGGGTTGAAGAAGTGAATAATTTTCTTAATAAAAACATTTGTTGTACGATTTGTGGAATAGATGTGTGTAAAATTTACACAATAAATATTTAATATTATTATCAATGTTAGCAAAGCATTACTTTGTTTTGAACACCTTTCATTAAGTTAATTGAAATAAAATGTCTATATCTTGCCTTAACCCCAGACTGAATGCCACCTTTTCTGAAGTTAACTACAATGAACAATCTTCTAGAGACAGGTGGAATATTTTAAAACTCTTTCATTTCTAGACCTGGTAAATCACATTTTTTATCAAACCCACTGGCAAAAGTAAAGACATCTGACCATTTTAACCCAGAGATTTTGTCTTATGTCATTACAATTATATTTTCACGAGTGAAGACTGTCCTTATGTAAGTTATACATGTACTTGCCTGTTGAATATTTTTGATTTTGTAGTAGGTGATTTTTACTGATATTATGATATTAGTAAAAGATCTTATCCTAGATCCCAGTAGATCCTATTGAGACTTATCATATTTTTTGTGTAGGATGCTCCCCCACTTTATACCACAACCAGTTTTTCTACACCACCCGCGCCATTGATGGCCCCTCAGAAACACCCAGCCCCGTCAGCTCAATCAACGGGAACGTCTGCTGGCATGGGTACAGAACAGGTTAAATCAGATTCCCCTAAACCAGTCCGCAAACGTTTTCAACTGCCAGAAGAAGTTTTATCAGGAATGGCCCAGATTAGAGATGATTTATACAGAATAGAAGATCAACAGATGATGTTTATTGATCAACTGGAGGTACCTAACCATTACATCTAGTTAAAATTTTTAAATTTTTAAATTTAAAAATAAATTTTTTTAAATTGTTTAAATTTTTAAATCATTAAAATGATTTGTACCAGGTTTTGTATTTGGCTGCTGGTCTGTAAACTTAATGAAATTACAGTTGTTGAAGGAGAAGAAGAGGTTTTCTCGTTTGAGATATAGTGAAGAAGCAGGAAAAGTGCAGGGAGGCAGAAAGAACTACATTCCCACCTGGCTTGCTTTCTTTTTTTTCTCCCTCCCTTCACGTTATCCCCAAACAGAAGGCCTGTTTACAGGCTATATAGAAAATTAAAACTCAGTGAAAAAAATTAACTGTGGATAAAAAAAAGTGTGTGGCTTTACTGAGGAAATACAATCAAGCCTGCTTTATGGACACCCTCTTAATATGGACACCTCATTATTATGGACAGGTTGCTTTGTCCCTGGAGAAGGGGAAAGTCCTTACATTTTCTCTAAATTCAACCTGCTTAATACGGACGCCCCTTTAATATGGACACCTCATTATTATGGACAGTTTGCTTTGTCCCTGGAGAAGGGGAAAGCCCTTACATTTTCACTAAATTCAACCCACTTAATATGAACACCCCCTTAATATGGACACCCCATTATTATGGACAGGTTGCTTTGTCGCTGGAGAAGGAGAAAGCGCTTACATTTTCACTAAATTCAACCCGCTTAATACGGACACCCCCTTAATATGGACTTTTTCAGTGGCCCCCTCGGTGTCCGTATTAATGGGGTTTAACTATAGGAGTTTAAGAAAATATTCTGTAAGCTCTTATGCATTTACTTCCTCGTGCCTTTAAAAAAATAATCATCTTTTTTCTCGCAGTTGGATCCTAAAGGAGAAGAGTCGCTCTTTCCTTTGGAAACAGTAAGTGTTATTGAGATATAAATGAATATTTCAAAATTGACAATATATAGGAACTGTGCCCAGGGTGAAGAATTAAATAAAAGAAGATCATCACAGTTTTAGATGCAACTTTTGCTGCTGCCTATAGAAAGCCTGAAAAACGTCAGGCGTGTACGGGATTTGAACTCTTGACCCCTCTGATACCAGTGCAATGCTCCACTAATTGAGCTAACAAGCCAATTAGGGGTAGGTTGTTGGGTTCTTCCTGGTAGAGAAGAAAACAGTTATTGACATATCGAGAGAATTCATCTTGAATGATCAGATTTAATATTCTCACCACATGTCTAAATGTTTTATCACTGAAATTGCAAGGAGAAACTTAGTCATTATCAGAGGTCAAGGGGTTAAAATTAGGAATTTAAATCTTTCTACCACTAAAACAACAGATTTTTTGTAGCTTCATGATAATTGCTGGGAGCTTTGTTTTTTTTTTTCTATTCATTTTAGGATGTGCTTATTCTGAAGGCGACTGCTCAGGTACAGTGAGTTTGCTTTGTGGATGAATTTCAGTCTTTTGAGTGTGATTGTTGTATACAGTGTTTTCAGCTTTCTTTGAAACCTGAAATGTCATTTTTATTCTTTGTTTAGGCAGCGCTTAGTACTCTTCATCACTGCTTTTCAATTCTCCAAGGACAGGTATTTTTTTTACTATTAATCAATATTGATACTCAAACTTCCCGCCCTGTGCTAAATTCTGGAAGCTGATTGGCTGTTTGGGGTGTGTTAATGGCGTATAACGCATGTTTTCCATACGTTGATGACTTCTTTTCCAGAGTTATTTTATCTTTACTTTCATTTACAATTTAAGCATCTTTCCTCTGAAAGAATATTTTGATTTGTTTACCTCACCGTTCGAACATAAAATATGTCTTTTAACTTTCTACTGCTTTGGCAAGTCGTGGCTTTTGTGATGCAGAGCACTTAATTTGAATACAAGAAGCGTTATAGAATTCTTGTTCGTATTTACCGTGAAATAAACGCAAGTGCTTGATTGTAGAATGAACTTGAAACTCTTTTTACTGCTCTTGGCTACGCCTCATGCGGTATTTGAATTTCTCTTTTCCTTGTTTAACGAGCGCGTGCTAATAAAAGCGTAGGTAGTATAGAGCGAGGCCCGCAATATCCAGCCATTTTGACCCGTGACAACTTTTCTCCTGCGGGACCAACGCGGGAAAGCCCGAGTGGAAGCGTGTAGCCAATCAGAATGCTTGATTCGCCTCGTCTTTGACTGGTGAAGAGGAACAATGGGTTGTTCACTATTTTATTATTTCTTCTCGAAAATTTTCATCATTCCATTATTGCACCACCCAGAAAGGCAATATGCCATTATTCCCTTGTTATTTTTTTTTTTTTCATTATTCCTCTCCAGCCCCCGATCATCTTGCCGATAAAGCACTTGCATCTGTCTTCTCATAAGGATAGTAAGCTACGTTTGAGCGAAATTCTTCCGTAGTTTAGGCTTCTTTTAGAGTCTCTCCATGACGCACGTTACCCTTGTCAAAGAGCCTTTAAAGTTAGAAGTTTTTATTCTGAGAATTCAACCAAAAAACACTTAGTTCATTTCGTGATTACTAGCCAATACCTGGATGTATCTAATTTCCTCAACAATTAAAGCTCACACAATCGTCTTTCTTTATTTCTTAGGCTGCTGATCTTCAGGCTGATACTCCAGGTATGTGTGGAAACCCGATTTCTTGAACCTCAGGAGCCTGGAACAGGTTACTCAGGTTTAAGCGTTCTTAGCGGACGAGATGAGAGTGCGGGAGTATGGATACTTCGAATCTCTTGATAATTCACACTAATACTGTCAACACTGACTTCCTCTTCCCAGACAAACGCTGTAACTTTACCCCCAATTTTTCGATTCTCCCGATAAGTCCAACTAATTTCCTTTCTTCAGAAGAGTCGCAGCACAGTAACCAAACAGTGCTCGAATTTCCCTTTTTTTTTTTTTGGGTGGAGGGGGGAGGGGAGGTACCTTCTGATTGGTTTAAATACTAGCAAAGCAAAAATTAATTCGGAAATTTCTAATCGCTGGTCATACCTCATAAATAGTATATCTATATAGCTATCCCTCCACCCGCCTGGATTTTCCTGACCCCCTTCCCCCCTCTGTTTAAGATTGGACTTACTGTAAGTCTGTCGCAGTTGGCCAGAATCGCTACTCTGACTATATGATAACATGAGTGGATTTCCTCAAAAACTTGTGCATTGAGAATTATAACAATGTTTTACCCTTTTGTCGTTGGCCTTGCACTGAAGCTCAGAAAAATGCAAGGTTTTTAGTAAACGTTCTTGGCTGGCTGAAATTAACGTCGCACTAAAACAAACCCTTAATTTAAATTCTGACTACATAGCCGACATTTGACTCGACCGGGAGTTAATAGCCCTGTTTTGATTGTTGGTTTTTGGCACATTGACCGTTGACTGGTTGAAGGCTGAAGTTAAAGGATTATTTTTTTTGTTGTTCAATTTTAACTCCAAGGCTTTTAAGTGGGATAGCTTTATCATGTTTTTATGTTATTAAATATATATGTATATATGCTCAGGCAACAAACATCTTTTTAAGTTATTTTTTAACTATAGTCACAAACTATTTCTTCTCTTATAAATTTATTATCTTTTAAAGCTTATCTTGTCTAAGGCTTGTGTGATTGATGTCGTTATTTGCATATCTTTTAGACACCCTTAAGTTAAAAATATATTATCTTGTTATGATTTCGTACAAAATCTTGTGGTTTTTGTCAGACAATCGCAATAACCTTTATAACTACTTTTTGGCTTGTATGTTCGTTAGTTGCTACTGGCGATTTCTACTTTTAGAATTAACAAATTAGCCCTGCTTAAAAATCCTTGTTATATGCCTGGTTTTATTTTTAGGGAAGTGAGGTTGTTTTTGAACAACTTGTTAATATAATCTAGAAAATCAAAACTGAAAAAATCAAGAATTCTTTGTTGTGTGGGTCGTTCTTCCACACGTGCCTGCATTCAGAATAAGGTTCACGATTGCTGACGTAACAAACTTTCATAGGGGCATAAATTATTTATTGTTCACAGCCTGAATTATCTCTGTTGAAATGCGTAATCGCCGTGATACTCAATATTCTTTAGTTCGAACTCTCCATTGAATAGTTAGAACGCGCTAGCGAGTTAAAATTGCTCGCTCCGTGGTTTTGTAGATGAGGAAATTCCGTCGAAAGCCGGGTAAGCAACGTCATCTTTTAACAGTTTTGCTCATCTGTATCTCATTTCTTTGTCATTACCGTCATTTCTGCAGCTGGGAATGTTATTGTGCGATCTCTATTATACCCAGAACCGTGTCAAAACTTCCGTTGTGTTTGATTTCTTTGTCCCCGAATCGCCTTTTAAATAAACTTGTGAAACAGTTTTTTTCTTCTCTTGTGGTGAACGAAAGCCACGCACTTTTTCGTGCTAGGGATCGAAATGTGAAAACTAGTTCAGTTGTAGAATCTATTTCGTTCACGGCGAGAGTAATTATTCTTCGATTATATGTCCGCAGTTTTTACAATCGGTACGATCGTTTTCGAGCCAGGTAATTTTATTCACTCCGATAATTTTGGCAATTACTTTCTTATGGTTATCAGGAAGAAAGTTCAACACGAGGTCGTATAATTATTATTTATTGTCGTCGAATTTTTCGTGGGCTGATTTTCGCAATTTACATAACTTTATGCTGAGTGAAAAGCAAAACATTGTCTTACCTGTATAAATAAGTAAAAAAATGACGGTTATTTTTATCTGATTTCAGGACAGGATTGGCCGACCCACGGCGGAGCTTCAGAGTAAGTGTGTATTTCAAGTTGTTTTGTGTTTTTGTGGGTTCATTCCACTTAAAGCTTTCACTTTTCCCCAGTACTCGTTCATCGCAAAAGACTTAACGTTTGCCGTGTCGCTTGCTTTATTAGAACGAACAGGTTGCAATCGTTTTAAGGTTACACAAACGTTTGTGTTTACAAAATTATCCACAGCGTTTGTAGATAAACACTTTCAGTTTCGTTCTGGGTAATACCCTAAAAAAAGAAATACCCTAGGAAAATGGGGATGTTTTCAGCTTGTAAAACGCTCTTACGGCGCTATTTTCCTGCCCTATAATAAATAACCGATCTAAGATATAAAATCAGGAGCCCTCCTGATAAAATACTTTAAAACGATTGGTCTGAAATTGTTTTTTTTAAAGGATATTTTTAAGTCAATAAGCCCATTTCAAATCTTTCATGCTTCGACGATGTTTTGCATATATTTTCTTTGTGTAAGCTATTCATTTTGCTGTCAGGCGGAAGATCGATAGAGAAACCTAGTTAATATTAAGCTTTTTTAAAACTCCATTTTGGTTTGCGTTTGCTCGCTGACATAACCTGTGGTGAATTTTTTATTTCCTCCCGACTTTCCCACCCTCGAAAAAAAAGTAGATAAACAGTAAAATATGAAAATTACATAAATAAGTTACTAAACAAATAAGTGAATATATATAATGAAGTAAATGAATGGATACGTGTGTCAAATTTAAGAAATACATTTAGCCAACTGAAAACAAAACAAAACTAAATAACGCCATTCGCACGTTTCGTTGCCATTTTACTTAATTTGGCGTTAATTGACTGTCGCGTTAATCTTTAATAACCACCTAACCTGTTCCAGGCTCCGAAATAGTTGGGTCATCGAAATCGTGGCTCACGGGCTTTTTCTCTCTTCCTTTTCCCCACCAGTGCTTTTTCCCGCCACTTCCTTTTTCCCGCCACTCCTTTTCTCTTTCACGCGCTCATATTTTCGCGTGCCTTTTACTTACGCGTCATCCTTACTATCTAAAAGAGCCTGAAACAGGCTACCAGGGTAATAATCACCAAAAATCAAACGGATCGAAAGGAAAAAGGAACAGATCTAGAAGAGTAAGCCGAGCGCCCCTATTAGTTAAAGGTTTGCTTTCATAGGCAGGCATGCGCACAACGTACTGCGTAGAAACGCAAGACATGTTTGCTGGATTAGTAATTGCTTGGTGGAAGCTTATAGACTGGGTTAGTGCGCTTGATTTTCCGCGAATAGAAAATTGGGATAACTTTTAGTAGGCCTTCTCCCACTGACAAATCAAATAGCTGTGAGATGAGTAAGGGACATGGAAAGAGGTCTGTTGAACTGAGCAAAGATGTTTTTTTGGGTGACGTACGTCCACTGGTAGTGATTCTTTTTTTCTTTTAATATGCTTTGAAACTACAAAATTTGTATCAGTGAGTCTCTTTTTTGTTATAGACACGATTTGCCGAAAATTTGGGCAAAAGCAGTCAAAAAGTCCCCCCCCCGGTTGACGTGGGTCGCTCAAAACATCTTTGCTTAAGTTCCGCAAACCTTAACTGGGAACGTTGGTTGACGCTACAAAGACCCCTCACTTTCGGGACACCATATATGGGCATGATGGTCAGAGCCTATCACGTGGGAAATGACGTCATAACGGTCGCGTCACACAACGCGTCACACAGGTCGCCCCGGAATTGAATCGCGCAACACGTGTTTTTTATCTAGTTGCCCTGTGTTACGAGGTGGAACGTGGGACCCAATAATAATAATAATAATCATAATAATTATAAGAAAACGCGACTCGTTTCCGGTGTGACCTTTTGTGTGTTGTGTGACGTGACCTCTATGACATCATTTTCCACGTGTTAGGCCCTTAATCAGATTTCTTCTTGACATGTCATCATGACCACATAAGTTGTTCCGATATGCGATAGTGATGGATCTTACTAGTGTTGACAGGATCAGTGAACCTCCAGATGTGTTAATAAAAAGTTTTTTGGTTTTTTATATTTGTTTAGGCTTTTTTCGACAACTGTAGTAGTAGAATTCAGATACCCTGCAACTCCGAAAATAAGCCACGGGGCTTGCTTTTCTTTCAGAGGCCTTTTTTGAGGGCTTATTGTAGGAGGCGAATTTTGCGTTTCAAATTCCCACAGGCTTGTAAAAGTGATAGAGCATTGACTAGAAATTTATGGCAACGTTATCCCTGTGAACGTGCCGACTTTAAAACTCACAGCAATAAACAATAAATTTAAAATTGAATATTTTACACCGTTGATAGCAGTTATTGTTACGTCACCTTTCTTAACACTTGATGCTGACAGTTGAATGCTCTGTTGTCAGTCATAATAATTCACCGTCTTTTTATTGAACTTGTTAAGTCTATTTTAAAATATATGATAACAAATGTTTTACTTTAAAGTTAAATCGTTTAACAGATCTCAAAGCGAGGTCAGCAACCACGCGATGAGTCTTCGACGCTACTTAAGGTAATAGACTAAAAGATTTACATTTCATACTGTTCAGAAGGGGCTGTGTTACCTAGTAACAACCTCGTTCCCAGGCGATGAGTGGCTGGTGAGATAAGGCCTTGGGACGGAGGTTGGTGTGCTAAGTAATCACCTTTAATAGACCTTATTCACGGTACCCGTCATCTTTGCACGCGCTTTAGGACAGTGGGATAAAAGTAATGCCACGTGGTATTTCAGGAGGCAAACAAGTGGTAAAATTTGCTGATGCGAGTAATCGCGGTCGAATTTGTTCATTCTAATAAAACGATACGACGATTTGATAGTCACGCAAAATGTACGATTTGAGTTTCGACACGATTTACTTCATTATTGTTTGCTGTGAGGACATCAACCGGTTTCCCATGGGTCTTTTTCTTGGACATCTACGGTCGCTATTGCATCAAAAGAAGTAACAATGATCACTTTCACCCACAATTTGCCATTTTCTGTTGTCTAGAATAAACAAACTCGACCGCGATTTCTTGCATTGGCTTTTTTTTTCTCACTTGTTTGCCCCCTGAAAAACCACGTGACATTGGTTTTATCCGTCAGTCATTAAAAGATGGCGGGTATCGTGAATAAGGTCAATTAAACTTCATTTTGGGATTTTTCGTTTTAATTTATAAACCACCGCCATAACTTTCTGACTCCTGTCGAGTTTAAAATTACCATTTATAATCGCAACTTAGAACTAACACTAAAAATGAAACCTCTCCACCTATGCCTACTAAAACAATGTATGATCATAACGACGTATATTTTTATTGATCCAAAGAAATCTTGACTCTGTAATGTGCGCCTCTTGCACTCGGGGCGAAAAATGATAAGAAAGACTTGAGGCTTTTTCTTAATCAATTGACCCAAGTCCCCCGATGCCGTCTTCTTTTCGCTTTAAAACGCTGTTGGCAGAAGAAACAATTATTTTCTGGGCAAGTACAGGTCAACTATGCATGCACCAAAATCAGTTTCCCAATAAAAGTGCCATAGTTGGAGCCCGGGAGGGGGGGGGGGGTGCTTTAGGAATTTCTGAGTGGGGATGTGCCGCTGGGACCCTGGAACCCTTAACATATACCAGAGCTAGTTCAGCTGAATTTTGCTACCCTATACTAGAGTAAACTCCCCAAATCCCCCCTATCCTAGAGTAGCTGTTTTCCAGAAACTACTGAGGTCACTAGCACAGTAGTTTAGCCAAAACAAAACCTTATACCACAATCCCTAGTCTACATAAAATCTTCAACCAACTGATCAGTTTCCCGAAAAATGATACCCTATTCTGGACCCAAACGCTCTGATTTATACATGTATACCGTATCCTAGTGTAAACTGCTTGAAAACCATTCCCTTCACAGCGGCACATACCTATATAGCCCATTTATGACAGTACCCCCCCCCCCCCCCCGGGAGTTGGAGCATGTAGTAAGCGATCACCACCCTTAGCGTTGTGATTAGCCGCTTTTTAATACAGAAGTATCGACTGTATTTCGCTTTTGATGTTTGTTTGCGCATGCACACGCGGCAATCAGTTTTACTTTTACTTCTCCTTTTTTTCTGTCAATTTCCTGTCCTTTCATTTTCTCTTTCTCTTAACTGTCGGCTTTTCTCTGCGGACGAAACAAAACAACAACAACAACAACAACAAAATAACAAGAGTAGACTTGCAATTTTAGGAAGGCCAAGCTTTGTCACTCCTATTTTGTTTGTTAATATTTCTGTGATCGCTTTTCATTTGGGCACGCTTCGTGTGTGATATTGGGAGTCGATCCGTTAATTGCACTTAAATGAATAGGCTATTATTAGGATTTGAAGTCAATTTCTATCCAATGACCGCGAAGTATACGTTCTAGTATAAATCACGGCATCGCTATGATAACAGGCGCACGTAAAGATAAATATGACAATAATTTCACAACTAATTGTTCTTTGAACCGAAAATCTTTTAACTGATTCTTAAAAACACTTTTTTAATGGCGTGAAAAGAAACAGATTAACCTCAAGGTGAAAGCCTTCAATAAAGCAATACTAATTAAATCGGGGAGGGGGGGGGGGGGGGTACTCCCTTATAAGGGCTTAATGGGGACGTGCGGCCAGCCTGGGTATGTTTTTCGGGATTTTTGTCTTGAACAGGGTATCGAATTTATCATTTTTTGTCTTAATCAGGGTATCGATTTATCAATTTTTGTCTTAAACAGGATAAATGTCTTAAACAGGGTATCAAAAACCGGAATTCTGTCCTAAACAGGGTAGGAAAATCAGCGATATTTGTCTTAAATAGGGTCAGGGTATGAGGGGCCGCGCCTCCCCATCCAGGGATATATCGAGTACCCCCCCCGGAATTAAATGATAATAATAGACACAACGCGATATGAACGTTATGTTGTCGTACGTAATTTTGTTTTTTCATAAGCGGAGTCTACAATGTGTCATAAATATGTAATGAAAACATGATTTATTTTCTTTGGAGAATCAATATGAATTCTTCAACCCCAGAAAAATCGCCAGGAACAAAATCCTCGTATAAAACCATTTCTCCTCGATTTATCTCCACGAGGTTAGTTTCTATATTTTTCTTCAGAAGTGCGAGCTCAGTGCAACTTATATTAGTCGTATTTAGTATGTCGGTTGTCAACTTTCATGAAATATTTTCGTGAAATCGCGTCTCTTGTTTCGGTGTAAGAACAATAAAATATATTCCCAGTTGACACATGCACACTATTTTAAACCGTTTCCGCATTACTATGACCGTTTTATTTTCTACATAAGTCACTAAAAGGGGTTTATCTTTTCCAAGTTTCAAGGCTCAAGGTGACAAAACGAGCGGAGAGAGTCGACATTTTGGATTTCACAAGGGTCCTTCTACACCAAGGTCACAAAGAAAAGATGAAAAACAGACAGAAACTGTCGAGCAGTCGAAATTGTCATGTTGCCAGAAGGCACAAGCCCAGATGAAATACAATTTACGTAAGTAAAAAGTTAGAGTTATAAAGTGGACTTATTTATAGCATTTCTTTTATTTCTCTCGAATGGATTTTTAAACGGATTTATTCTCAATTCTCCGGCCACAAATTCTCGTTTCAGAAGCGAATCCAGAAAATACAGAAAGAATAGGTCTGGAAACTTGCCAGCTACCTAAATACTATTTACTTATGCGAGGGTAAAAGAACTCTAAGAGTATCTCTATCCAGGAAATGAGGGCAATTTAGGACAGATTTCTCTGAGACTTGAAAATTTCGTTTACAAGGGGGGACAGCGGCCCTCGCGGACGCCCTCTAAATCCGCCCATTCTTTTAAAGAAGAGAACGTTAGCATCAGGTTTCTCATGGGAAACCGTAAGCCGCCAACTGTAGTTTGGAGTTACGCGTTTGCAGTTTCACGTTGCCGGAATTTCAAATTTTAGCGAGCCGTTCATTGTTTAGTGTCGTCATGTTATTTTTCGTCAAGTCGAACTGCATCAAGCACTTTTATCGCCCCCGAGAAATGAATAATGCATTAATTCGAGTTCAAAAATCTAACTAGCACATCGCAAGCGGTTATAGAAAGCTACTTTCTTGCCTTTAAACGTGAGGCTGTACAATTTTTAGTGGCAAAACCCTGCCGTAAGTCACCTACCTCTAGAAGCCCTGCTAGCCGTTCAAACGTGAACTACAGACTACTAACGCGACCGTGCTCACGTGACATTCTCAGGTTTGCAGTTTCCCATGAAAACCTGATGGTAAATGTCTCTAGCGTCTAAGTATAATTCTCTATAGAGGGCCAAAACAAATATTCTAATTTTGTTGTGAAGGAACCAAACCCTGAACCGTCAACTTGTGAAGGTCGAAACGTTGATTATTGTCTTGAATTTATATTGTAAATGACACACTTATAAAGCCTATACAAGCGAGGACACCGCCACAACTCCTCCCTCTGGCTGAGGATTCATACATACTACTTTGTTCTTGATAAACAAATCTAGAACAAATTGTAACCCCACTGAAATTTATTTCTATTCATTTTAATAATAATAATAATAATAATAATGTAATATTTATTTTGCGCAAAATACATGTAAATATGATCAAATGCGCATTACATGAAAGTAAATTATCGACATTAAAAAAATAAAAAAATTCATTAAAAAAAATAAAAAAAAGCAATGGATCTATAAAAATATAGTATATACATAAAAAATATCCTAATAAAAAGCTAATCTAAAAAAATGGGTCTTAAGTAAACCTTTAAACCTATGAAAATTGGGCTCATTTCGTATTTGTGATGGTAACCCATTCCACAGTTTAGGTGCCTCATTTTAGTACAGTTTCTTGGCAGGTATACTTGCTTATACCTTTTCACTGACCTGCAGGTTGCTGTAGTCTCCCTCCCAGCCGTTTTTCAGTGTCTCGTCACGTAACGCTCCTCCCCAAGGAGTAGAAGGAGCGTTGCGTGACGAGACTAAAACGGTAGCGAGGGAGACTAATGTAGCTGTTATCTGGAATTTTAGTTCACGGAGATGAGGAGTCTGATGAGGAAGCTTACTGTACGGGCGAGGAGCCTGAAAACCAGTCAGTGGAGGAACATAAAAGTGTTATATTACATCTTCTCTCCCAGCTCAAGCTGGGAATGGACCTTACAAAGGTGAGCTGGCGTCATGTGACTGGTTTATTTTTATCCCAAGTAAATGTCGTCATTTTTTTCCAAAATTGATTTTGGATAGTTATACAGAACATTAGTGTGGCCAGGGGTGTGGTAAAGTTGTAATTGTTTTAGTCGAATGCCAGGGAGTCTCCAGCTTTAGTTTTGCTTTTACGTCACTGAGAAGCTGAAAGAAAAAAATTGCGGGGAGGTGTAATTGCGTTGGTTTGTTTTTACGCGCCCTACCTCGAGTAACATAGCAGTACAGATAGGATTCCTTGAAGATTCTCATACTGCACTCACCTCGTCTCATCTAACAAATAATTTAAGTATACTAAAATTTATTAAGCCTGCAATTCAACTGGTTCGATCATTTTTAAGCGCCAACAGAGGTGTGAAATTGAAGGAAATACAACTGTACCGTTAGTTTACATGCTACAAGTTATTCGACACGCCAGCTTAACCCTCTCACTCCCAAATACTGTCAAAGTCGAAGTTCAACAAAATTTCCAAATTGATTTCGTAAAATGCTGAAAAAACAAAGTACTACTACTGATGTGAAAGCAGTGCCCAAGAGATTTCATTTGAAAATCTCTACTTCTGAGTTCTAGTAACATCATAGGATTTCATCCAAAGACTCAAAAGTTAGAACTACCTTACAAAACTCTATCATTGACTCTGTCAGTAAGAGGGTAAACATTCTTCTCTTTTGATTATACTCTTCAGGTCGTTTTACCGACGTTCACCTTAGAGCCGCGCTCGTTGCTAGAGATGTACGCCGATTTCTTTGCTCATCCCGATCTGTTTGTAAAGTAAGTATTGACTTATAACGCTAACGGCCGATTCACAAATACTGATTTATGGTGTCTATGTTGTGGTTCAATTTTATCCTTGGTTGAAATTTTATTTCCCTTTTTTATCATACATTATCATTATCATACATTACCATCTATTATCATACATTATTACTATCCTACATTATCATATCCCAAAACAAAGGGAAATAAAATTGAAACCAAGGATAAAATTGAACCACAACATCTATTTACAAACATTTCTTACTCGTTTTGTATTGGGATCTTAGCAATGTTTTTCGTGCTTTGATTGAGAGACTGGTTCTGTTTTTACTTGTTTTTCCCGCCTAAATGTATTTCTTCTTCTCAGAATTCCTGATGGACTAACCGCCGAGGATAGAATATTAGCTGTTTTAGAGTTTTATTTAACCTCCTTCCACGCTGGAAGAAAGGTAAATTCATGAAGAGATGATTTTGTGCCAGGCACTAATGCAAAATTCTGTTTGGTAATTTGTAGATGGCAATGGTCTTATTTCGCTTTTCAGTTACTTCAAAACAGTCGCCCCTTAACCCTTTAAGCCCCAATATCCACATACAAATTCTCCAAACTGACCTCCATACATTTTCTTCAAGAATTAGTTGAGAGAATTTGATAGCAGATCAAAGCATTTTCTCTTTAGTGATCATTTCATAAATTCTCATAACCTAATCTCTTGACAAGGTATGAATATTGTTGGGAGAAAATTGATGTTGGTCACCGTTGGGACTTAAAGGGTTAATCGTGAGCTGCCTGTGTAGGAATTGTTGAGTTCTTTGATACCAACCTTCGAACAATTTATTATTTCAGGGCGCTTTAGCTAAGAAACCTTACAATCCCATATTAGGAGAGACGTTTTATTGTTCGTGGAAAGTGCCTTTTAGAGCAAACCCACCCAAGCATACAACAAACAGTCACGTCGATCATGCTACGACTGCTACGGAGGACGGGAAGGTTACTTTTGTTGCCGAGCAAGTATCCCATCATCCTCCGAGTGAGTAGCTTCAAAAGGTTTAGAGCCGAGTTTATCGACATTCACATTCCAAAAACGTTCAACTTGTGTTACAAGAGTTGAAAAGCGATGTTGCGAGTTTGACCACCCACGGTCAAACCTGTCTTGCAACAAATCAGGTTGTTGCGGGTTGCGAAAAGTTGTTGCAGAAAGTAGAGAGTAATTCTACTTTTTGCAACAAAATCTGTCTATGTTGCGCATTTTACGGGCCTAAGGGAAACTTGTTTTGCAGCAAGTTACGTAACGCCACTGTAAGGCGTGACTCCCGCACAATTTTATCCAATTAGAAGTCAGTATTTACTCAACTTACAGTTACCTTTATTTGTTGCAAGACAGATTTCAACGTGGGTAGTAAAACACGCAACATGCTTTTCAACACGTTCTGCAGCAATCTTGCGAAACAAGTTGCACGTGTTTGTTACTCGTTTTACCGTGGCTTAAATTATTATATAAACACCAATGAAATACCAGGTGAGCTTTCGCGCGAAAACTTGATATCTTCACATGTGAAAATAACATGTTATCTTCACATGTGAAAATATCACCTTTGCTATGGCTACGTAATAAATCGCGCCTTTCACACCAAAAAACTATTAAGTGAAATGGTTTGGTATTTCATTGGTGTTTATATAATAAATAGAACATTACATGGCCGCTTGGAGATACGAAATTTCTCTTCTCATGTTGAAAAATTATTTCACGAGTGAGCGGCGCCCACTCGTGAAATATTTTATCACTCGAAGAGAAATTTCGTATCTCCGCGCGGCGATGTAATATCCTCTATTTATTTAAATCATATTTAAATAATCTACGTAAAACTAAACTCTTTGTGTAATACTTAAAAAAACTCATTGATGGTGACTGGCTATTTTGTATTAAAAATGATCAGTTGGAGTTGGTGTCACAAATTCTTCGGTGAGGGAGTTCCATTCATTGTTTGTTCTTGGAAAAAACGAAAACTTAAAAACATAAACTCTATAATTATAATACGGGGCTTCTATGGGTTCTTGTTTCACTGTTGGGTTCCAAATAATTTTCCGCTGGGATGTCGGCTCATTAACGGGTTAGGGGTGGGGAGAGTTTGTACAGAAAGGAGAGTCAGCTATATAACAAGAGTTTCTGCAGTGCTAAGTAACCCAGTTTACAGATCGTCGAAAGTGTTGGATGTTGGTAAAGTTTACGCTTTGTGTTTATTTTCAGTCTCCGGATTTTACGCTGAATGCCCGAGTAAAAAAGTCTGTTTTAACGCTCATATTTGGACGAAATCGAAGTTTTACGGAATGTCTATTGGTGTGGTGAACCATGGAGGTGGTAAGCGAGTTGATAATCTAATTCTCCAAGACTTTTATTGCCGGCGATGAGAGTAAACGAAAGTTTGTCTCAAGCATTTGTAGGAATTTGTTAAGCGGGGAATGTCGTGTGCTGTTGGGTTACCACTAACTGCCTTAAGGTAGATTTCAACTGTCGCGTAATTTTTACGTGCGTACGCACGTAAATAAAATAGAGACATTGTATGAAAGGTCACGCGTATACGGAAAAGTTGAACCTCGCTCAACTTTTACGTTTACGCGTGACCTTTCATACATTACCTCTATTTCATTTACGCACGTAAATTTTACATGCGTTCGCACGGAAAAATTACGCGATGGTGGAAATCAACCCTTATCTCCAAGTCAATTTTGTCAATTTTGTTAGAAATCATGGAAATGTACACTTGCGAGTAGCCTGCATCACAGACGGAATCTAACCCCGGTTAGTAACGTCTGCGCAAGCAACGCCTAGATCCTAGTTCTGGTCCCCAACGGACTTAACGAATTATAGGAAGTGCCTTTTGAAATTTTCTTCAACCTGATTGGCTAATTGTGGCTTTTTTAACAGGTCAATCATGGCGGGTACTCAAGTCCTGGTACACAGCTGGCCGGGGACCCAGCACGAGGATTTCGGTGCTGGCTCGCAGACGGACTTGACCAGGAGTCAATTTAATAAAACTGTACCGAGTGTGATTTACAAATGTAGCCTTTTTTCAGACTCTTAAGCAATGGCTGCGCTTGTAAATTACACTTGTAAAAGTTGTTTTAAATGTGACTCTTGAGGTTAAGTTTCGTTTGTTGCGGAGGCTAACTTTCGTGAACAAGCATAGTTTTTGCTGATTAAATATCACGTCTCGCAACGTTCCTCGCTGCCGGATCCCGTTGAAGATACTGATGCTCCATAGTCCATTCCTCTTTTTGTTTTCTTATCTTATTCGTTGCTATATCCTTTTTCTGCCCAGGTGTTATTTCTCTGTTAGAGCACAACGAAGATTATGTCATAACATTTCCAAGCACTTATTGCAGGTATCTACTGTCATATTAAAGAAACTGATGTATTATAGTATCAATCATTGTTCCAAACTTTTGCTAGACCTGTTTTAGTCTTTCCTGGAAAGAGAGCACTCAACAGTACTGTAAATCTATTAATCAGTACAATTTATGCTGCTAATGGAAACCCCAATGCATTCTAAAGCGAAAATACCATAAGCTATAATTTATAATTAAGAATACTTCAAGAATATTTTCAGCCTAAAATCGACAGGAAATTACGACTATTCAGCCTGGGCCGGAAAAACAATATTCTCATATAAAAAAGGAGCGTTATGAGTAGAATCTCTGTTCTCGCCTATTGGCATCATAGTTAACAATGTTGGCTTCAGTTTCGTCAGTGGCGGTTTACCCTGGCCTGATAATGGTGAGACCACTGCAATGGATTAATTTAACTTTACCTAAAGTTCTTAAAGCTCCTTCTTTTGCTCGGAGGTATTCCGTAACATTTTTCCTAATGCTTGAAAAAAAAAAAACAAATGACGTAGGACAGTATCTTTAAGCTACTAGTTATTTTCATGGAAACGCACTTACAGTCAAGCCAGGCAAAGCGTACCTCCCCAAGATTCCATTATTTATTATTCGAAAGTCGAATCCGTTGGTAGTTGTAGATTTCAGATTGATCTCTGCATTCTTGCAAGCGTAATGAGCCGTGAATTCACACGCGAGGTAGTTATGAAATTTCTTCCAGCTCAGTTTTGCTGAATTTAATGTAAATGTCTTCGAAGAAATTTTATGCTTTCGAAGATTTGCAATCTAACCAAATATAGAGAAGCTCTCGTAAAACATTTACTACTCATTACGCATGCAGGAATGCCGTTTTGAATTTGACACTAGTTACGGGAACGACTAACGGATTCATTTTTCAAATAATCGGCAATTCATTAATAGAATCTTTTGGGGTACGCTTGACCTGCCTTGATTGTAAGATAACAGTATCATGCGCCGTGAAGGGGAGTAAGGGATGGCGCAGTGGTGAAAGCGCTCGCCTCCCACCAGTGTGGCCCGGGTTCAAATCCTTCAACAACGCCCTATGTGGGTTGAGTTTGTTGTTGGTTCTCTCCTTTGCTCCGAGAGGTTTTTCTCCCGGTACTCCGGTTTCCCCCTCTCCTCAAAAACCAACATTTTCAAATTCCAATTCGACAAGGAATCAGGTAGTCGAAGAACCACTTTGTGGATACGCTACCTCCAAATATTATTTATTTATTTATATCTACTTATACTTGTCTGCTTTCTGTGCTAACCTTTAGATCGATTTTAACTTTTCCCTGGGTGGAGTTAGGCGGCAAAGTTAACATCACGTGCGCTAAGACAGGTTACAACGCTTCGATCACGTTTCACACCAAGCCGTTTTATGGCGGTAAACTTCATCGCGTCACGGGTGAAGTTAAGAACACTTCAACAGGACGGGTCATCTGTAAAGTTAATGGCGAGTGGAATGGAAAAATAGAAATCAGCTTCACAAGTCACCAGGTTTGTGGTTATTTAAAAGCTTCTTTTTTCAAACTGAAACCATACAGGTGACTTGTACTTTCACAAATTGCCTATAAGTCTCTCATGTAAGAGGCTCGGTGAACACTGAATTTGTTGTTTCTCCTTTAGGAAGAACCAAAAATCATTGACACCAGAGAACTTCCAGTTTTTCGAAAGAGAGTTTGTCCGGAATCAAATCAAGGCGAGTGCGAGTCGCGACGCTTGTGGCATAAAGTGACGCATGCACTTAAGAATGACGACATCGAGTCTGCAACGTCAGCAAAACACGAGGTAAGTTTTCATTAGCGTATCCCAGCGTCCTTTTTGGGCTCGAGAATTTTTAGCCAATTAACTTACAGAATTACCTCCTTTATTGAAATATAGACGACTAGAAATATATGTATTTCTTTCTACACCTCAGCTCTCTGTGTAATTTTGGGTATGATTGTAAAAGGCGCATACTAAACGCGGTTCCAAGTTGTGGAGGCTAATTTATACATTAAGAGACGAGCTTAGTAATGAGATGGGTTGTTGAAATTCCAAAGCGCCCCGCATGTCTACTGCACACTTGCAAGGCACGGCTATCTCTTTTTCAGTCGTTGAACGTCTTCCCATTCTTGGCACCGGTTACTTTAAGCGAGGCGCGGTTTCGATAAATTCGTACGGAAGACCACCGCAGTCATGCGGATCTTTCAGCATCGCAAGAGGTTGTGACAAAGTAACATCGACCTACGGGAGGGTTTGTGTTCAGCGGTTTTCGTGAAAACAAGGGTTTGTGGGGGTTGCTCAGTCTCGTGGGCTCACAAAACCTCCCTTAGGTCGATATCGCATGAGAGTGGGAGAAGGGGGATTAAGGGGGTCGGAAACTCCCGCCTTCCATACCTTGCATTTCCGGCTCCCGCCCTTTTTTCCTTGACTTCCTCCCCTTAGCCAAGTTCTCTCCCGCCTCCCATACCCCTCCCGTCCCCTATTTGCCCGGTCTTTCTGCCCCCTGTCCTCCCCTGCATGACAAGTGTTTTCATGTCAGTTCTTAATCGCCTAAACACATTTGGACGACTATATGGAAACTAAGCTTGACGTGACATCCGTTTTTTTGGTCGATTGTTATGGATATAAAGTGCAAGTAAATAATGATCAATTCGCTCTGCAAAAGAATCTCCTGCGATTGAGTGCGCGTCTAAGGTTTTAGTGATTTGGTTTAGGGCTTTCCGCTGATAGAGGCTTGATGCCCCACTAAATTTTCATTTCTAGCTTGAGGAAAAACAAAGAAAAGAAGCCAGAGAGAGAAAAGAAGCTGGTGTAGAATGGAAAACAAAGGTTAGTTGTTCTTCATTCATATAAAATTTACCATTAGAGAATTCAAAAAAGGACTTAACGCAAATCGCCACGGCGACCTCAACTACGACGGTCGTGGATGCGGAGTCCTGGAGAGACTACGTCTCTGTAACCCGCCAAATTTCAACTTTAAGGAAACAATGACTACGCCGCTTCGCCGTAGCAGAGGTCGCCGTTATGATGTTCTTAAATTTCCTAATGACAAGTGGCTAAAATAATGGTACAATGTTGTCTGTAAAGACTATTGACGTTTCTTCTTATTTTACGGTACATATTTACAAGGGAGGTAAGCAAACCATACACCTATAACTCATCTAACCGGGGCAATTTTCCTCCGTCATACGTGACCAGTAATCTTGAAACTGAATAAATTTATTCAAGTTTTGAACAAAATTTTTAAACCTTCCACTCTCCAGTCAACCGCTCTACCGACAGGGCAAGTCGTGCAGCTGTTAATAGTACTGTACGTAAGGTCCGAGTTATGTTCATATCTAGACATAAGTGCCGTGGATAACAACGTGACTGGTAAAACTTAAGTGATGCTTGCTTGAATAGTCATGTCCTTAACTCATGAGCCCCAGTTTTGAAAATTGATATGGTTAAAATCTGCCTCAGCTAGTCAGAAGCACTACCCAGATCTGGCTAGTGACACGTCATCAGTTTGGAGATTCTGTGCTCGTTCCTCAGACCTCGGAAACCACCGTTGATGACGTCGCGAAATGTTGACTTTTTCTCAGGCTATTCCTGTTCTCAATTTTAATACGAATTTTTGATAGTGTTGCTCGAATGATGACATGAGTTTCACTACCATCTCATATCTTGTTATTTTTTTTTTAGATCTTTCATCGTCACGGAGACGGTTGGATGTACAGTAATCACATGAAACATTTGGTGAAGCCGAGTGATGAAGAAAATTCTGCCGCAGAATCCGTCGATGTAACTGAGCGATAATTCACTATGTCCTACCTTCATAGATAGTAGTAACATCGCTGTGGGTTCTTTTAACAAGGCTCAAGTTTATAGTTCAACCAAGGCGTTGACTGTCTGCTGAAAGAGCGATCTCTTTCCTTTGGTTGACACAGGCTGCCCATGTGAGAAACTCTAGATAGACTTAACCTGAGATCGGGCTCTATTTTCGTTTCGCTTCGAAAATAGCATTCCGGCGGGCAAGGAGAATGTATGAGAACCGCTAAAACTGGGCCTGATCTCAGGTTAGGATAGACTGCACGCAGTTTCTCTTTTTCTATAGATTCATGGAGGGGGTAGGGGAGAGGGACAGACGCTCGTGAAAGCGGCACGCGCATGATGGTTTGCGTGTCTCACGGACTAAGGAAAAAAAAGAGGCTACTCGTAGTCTAAACTCTGGATGACAACTATACATTGTACAAATGATACATTGAAGCTGCCACGCGTTACATAATTGTTTTCATCGTTCATTAAACGAGTTGTGATAACAATCAAAACAAAAGCAGTAATGCCAGTACAGGTTAATAGACAAGCCGTGAGAATAAAAAAAATGAAAAAAATTTTCAATTTTCGTGCTGCCTCATTGTTTTAATTTTTTATAAAAATGATTTTATTAAATTTAAACCAAAACAAGCGAACTAGTAAGTGAGCGTTTTTGAGATCAAGTTCTTTCTCTTTGAAGTATAATTAACGCAAGTTTTTTTTTTCTTTTTTATAATTTAGGGCAAGGCGACGTCATACGCTTATGATCGATTTTGTCTTGAACTGAATTGTAACTCTTCTACTTAGATCAAAAAACAGCGTTTTACCGCTTAAGGAGATTTTGAAAGGTTATAAATGCAATACAACCAGTAGGCGGAGGTATTTAAGCAGCCTTCTAGACCTTTCTTTGATTTGCTCTTTATTGTTTGTGATTTCTTGAGTTTGCTTAACAACTGGCAGTGAAGTGGAAGTAAAAATAATTATGATTCCCTTGTACTGTTCTGGGAATTCCGTCGTCTGGAACACAACACAGAGTGTAAATTCTTTTTTATGGTCTTTTCACTGGTTAATTAATAGGAAAAGCATGCACATGTATGCCTTGTCCGATGTAACACAAATAGAAAGTATGATGCCTCTTTGGGACTTGTAACTAAACACTATACATGTAATTAGGTGAAAAACGAACGTGTTATGCGAACGCTGGTGAGTAGACAGTTGCAAGACATTCCCTGAAAACGTTTCGGTGGTGGAATATTCGTTTAACTAATCGGACGTTCATAGGCGGAACTCGTGGAGGTCGGATGAACACTCGAAATCCAGTTCTTTTGTCCAAGAAGTCCTGTGCCACTGACTCGCTGCACGACCAATTTTGTGGATGAACATGTCGTGTGGTGTCTAAATTCAATGATTTGCTAGGAACCGAAGACACAAAAGTAAGCCAAGACATTCATGCAAGCCAAGACACAAAAGTAAGCCAAGTACCTCAGGTACGCCAAGTAACTGAAGTAGGCCAAGACACAAAAGTAAGCCAAGTACCTTTTTTTTTTTTATCAATGTTGATTAGTTATCTGACTTACGAAATTCTGTATTCTTAAACCTTGCTATTGTACTAGATGGTACTCGGGGGAGGCGGGGGCGTACTCCCTTATATGGCCAATACGGGGATGTGCCTCTGGACACAGCATTGTCCGAGTACAAAATCTAGACACACTAGACACAAACGAGCTATTGTTAAAAGGCATTTAATTTCCACAAATCGTAACATCCATCCTTACATCATTCAAGTAAGGACACCAGGAAAGTTCAAGCTTTCCTTTTTAGATCTTATAACAGGTCGACACAACACCGTCCTTGTCTAACGCGCAACCTTAAAAGAAGTAATAGTGGCTTCCATAATCAGGCCAGGCCTGTAACACTGTCGAACCACAACAGAAACATAAACACGAAATCCGATTAGTCGCTGGCCAATACCTTTGTATGTACCTGTTTTTATAAAACTCACGTGGGGTCATACACTGAGCCGGCTGACCATTTGGTCCATTATTCTCTCTTGATTTGGTCCCATATAGGAACAAAAGGAGTATCATTCCATCTTAAAACAATTTTTTTCTATGAAGCCCTCTGAGGCAAATACCGTGGGGATAGTAAAAAATTCTCCTTCCCCGCGTACTACACGTGAGAGCTTGCAATTCTTCCGAGAGTGCTCAGGATTACTTTTTTCCACAAAATGGAAAGGATAATAAACCAAATCATCCATTACTTCTTGAATTACCCTATCTAAGGACAAAGACAAAGCCAACAGGTAAAAAATGATACCCTATTTGTTCGCGAACCTCAGCGGTACTTACCTACCTGGCCCATATATGGGATTATCCCCCCCCCCCCAACCCCCGCAAGACTTCACATCTCACGTGGCAAGCAAACTGAACATGGATTTGGACGACGAATGCCAGGGTATTTTAAATTCAAATAAATGAAATGATTCATATACTTTTTTTGGTGACATGTCACAGGAAGTTTCATGTCTTTCATAAAAAAGCGATTCTCGTCGGTCACGCGATTAATCAAGGAAGAAAAATTTGTAACGGAAGACATGCATGTTTGATGTTGCATGTTTCACGCAGGTATTACATGTTTGACCAAAGAACATAATTTAAGTTTATAACAGAGTGCGATGGAATTATTACAAATTGCGACAGCTTTTTTATTACAAAGTGCGACACGGTTTATTACAAATTGCGACAGGTATTACAAAGTGCGATGATTATTACAAATTGCGACAGGGTCACGTTTTTGTGACGTCATCTGTGCGCAGCGCTATTTAAAGGGCCTATGTCACCCCACACGCATGCGCGAGCCAATGAAAACAAACTTGGAAAAGTTGGCCCGTCTTTTTCAAGTTCTGTCGGAGATTTTGGAAGGCTGTTTTTATCTGTCTAAATCTCAGCCATCGTTCGATAGTTAGCGAAGTTTTGTATTAAGAATCGTTCTATGGTGATTACAGAATACTCTTTTGGCGTTATTTTGAAATTGTTTGCCTGTGGAATGTTTTTTACGTGGATTTACTGTGTCCTCTTATCAACGGCCGTTGTAATGGCAGAGTTAATGACGGCTACTCCACAATGAGTGATGGAATCTTTGATGGAATCTTCCCTATAGTTCACAGAACCTTTCTATCGAGTTATTTTAGAGGTTGCTTCTTGTGCTCAAAGTATGTGGACATATAATGAAGCGGCTATCGAGTTGGCGGCGGCCGTTTTTGGTAAACGATTACAAGAGCATCAGGCCATGAGTTTCGTGACCAAACTAAACTCCTGGCGAAGGAAACATTATAAAATTCGGCTAGATTCCTTCTTGTATTTATCTGGATTCACGGCAAAGATAAACACGACCGTTTGCTCGTCTAGATTGTTCTCAACGGACTTAGAGAGGCACCTTAGCACGAGTTAGATCCTGTAAATGCCATGTTTTTGAACTGTTTGTGTTCGAGGATATTTTTGGAAAATAGCAGAGTTTACTTTCCCTTTTTATCAACGGACTGCTTATAGTGGAGTAGTATACCAATGATGCTCGGTTCTGTTTTTCTCGACGTCGCAGTGATTCGGTACGATCGAACAATTTTGCGCGATAATGTATGTTTCCCTAAGATCAAAACAAAGACTTGATGTCTCTTGTTCTATCAGCATCTAAATTATAAAATCACTAGCGACAGACAAGTCTAATTGTTAATGATTTGAAACAGTCTTGGTCTTTATCTTCGGTCTAGCGTCTTTTGTAGCTCGTTTGTAAAATACAACTTCGATTTATTTTGTTGAATAAGACAATATGTTGTTGAATTTTTGTTTGCGCATTATTTTATGAATGGCATGCGTTTTTACTCCAAAACTACAAGTAAAATTGTCGTCACAATTTTATTCTTGATCTAGCATAACTAGAGAAGAAACGTTCCGTAAATTCTATCGAAATATCCCTTATATATCTAAACCCATTTCGCTTGTTAACCTCTCTAAATACGGAGCCTTGTACGTGACAGAGAACATGGAGAAAGTCACGCGTTAAAAACAATAGAATTTTGACAGTTGTAAGTAATTTGCATAACCTCAGAGCGCACATGAAGAAAGTCACGCGTTAAAAACAATAGAATTTTGACAGTTGAAAGTAATTTGCATAACCTCAGAGCGCATGCTCTCCAGCTGACATAGCCCCTTTAACCTACTGGCATCTCGAAGTTGATTGATTGATTGTTGCTTTCAATTTTTTATTTAAAACACCCAAGAAATGTCAGTTTCACGTTATTGGTAAAAAATAGATGTAGCTTCTCGCTTCTTATCATTTTTCTTCATTATTTGAAAATTAAGACGTTGGCAAAATGTACCAGGAAAATGGTAACACACCTCCTCGTGTGGCCAGGTGTGGCATCTTCTCCTTTTCTCCCCTCCAGCCCTCCCTCTTTTTAGAAAAACAGCATGCACCACGAAGTGATTGAAGAGAATTTCTCCCGCTCTCTTGTCAGACTTGTGAAGCTTTTCCTGAAGCACTTTTATGAAATAGTCCGTGACACCAGTCGGACTCTCCTTTTTTGTCAGCATGATATTTCAGAAAGCTCATATATGACGTAGAGAATGGAGGTTGACAAATGTATTTGTTTTTGTTCAATTTATCTTTGGTTGAAATTTTCTTCTGCCTCTTTTTTTTTTGGTGGGGGCAGGGGGTGGGGGGGGGGGTATTGCATGATTTTGTAACTAAAGAAAATAAAGAAGGATAAAATTCAGCCACAGGATATTGATTCTTATCCCTCCGGTCTAGTACTAAATGATGGGCTGAGATCTTCCTCCTTCTCAGGTGCTTCGTATTTTTTCCACATAGAGGCGAACGTGCAACGCCAGTGACTGGTGACGAATCGCAATGGACCACGGGAAAGAGAAACAAGAGAGGTGCTCACCCTTTTTCTCCTTCCCGCCTTTCTTTGCGCGCAAATTTTCATCGAAAGAGAGAGTCCCATTTGAATGTCACAGCCAGTTTCCCGTACAATTAAGTTAAAGTTTACAAAGACAAAATGCTGAATAAAGGAAACAATCTTCATTTATTCAATTCTTCCCTCTGGTTTTGACAACATTTTAGAACTCTTAGAATCCTAAAGTGTACTAATTACAATCGGCTTCTCAATCAAAACTACATAACTTCGAGACTAAATGAAAACTCGAGCAAAATGGACTGTGGCTGGCCGGGCAGGTTGGGGTTTTCAACTCTTACGCCTTTAGATAAATTTGAAGCTCAGACAATTGTCGTTCAAACCGCCCGGGACGTTTAACTTTTCACACCACTCTCCTGGTTGCATAGTATATTGCTTGTTGCCTGCAAAATCGGTTCCGTTGAACAAAACTACGGACCGGTCCTTAGACAACAAGATAGCAGAGGAGACGTTTGACTTTCCCTGTCCTTCTGGGGGAAATGAGTCGGTCAGATCTTTCTGTTTGGCTCCAAACCGCTACAAGAAAATGATAATAATAAAAAGATAACAGTAAGATTATGTCAGTAAAGATGATCGTGAGATTTGGATCAGCATTAGACTTCTTTTAAATGCAACACGGGTAGAAATTGAAAAAAATGAAAATAAATAAAAAATACTAACTAACCAAGCTGGAATTCACCTCCAGGGGGTACTCCCTATAATGACCTATGAGGGGGAGGCTCTGCCCGAATGATGTACCCTTTTTAGGCTTTAGGTATTTGAAAGGGTAGGAATTTTACCCGGCGTGGGGTGCTTCCTTATATTTACTTTATAGCTGCAGTTTATAGGTATGTGCCCCATAAGCTATATTAGCTTTAAAACCCAAGTTGTTTAAATAAAAAAAGATGATGATGATGATGTTGTGCCGCCCCAAAGGGTCTAAACTTTTAGACCCAAGTCACATTTAGAAGGATTTGTATGGAGTCATCAAAGCGTAACTGGGCCAATATCTAAGAGACAATTTGCCTCGAAATGCTAATATTTGGCGAGTAGGTGTTTTGGACATTGTTCTTTCTGAATATCTTGACAAATCCTATAAATTCCCAAATTTTATTTTTATGACGTCATCACTTTAGAACTCTATTTCTATGGTTATGACATTTTCTGAAAACTTCGCGGAAAAAGTTATAGTGATTAGGGCTAAGCACTGACTCTAAGTGGTTAACTTTAATTTACTTATAGGTTTGTCACTATAAATAATGTAAAACGAACGCCTCATTTTCTGATGAATCCACTGTGGTGTAGTGGTATAGGTGATAGAGTTCGGTTTCTAAGGGCCTGTTTACATGAAAGTGGGGGACCCCAGGTAGGTGAGGTAACATGTGGCGGGTTACCCCACCTAACATGTAAAAGTGATCAAATTAAAATGAGAGATTATATGGACAGGCGGGTTACCCCCTCCTAAACGGGTTACGTCACCTACCTGGGGTCTCCCACCTCCATGTAAACAGGCCCTAAGACCGCGGGTTCAGATCGCGCTAATGCCACAGTCAATTTCACTTTTCACTTCCCAAAAAAATAATCGAGGGGACTTAGACTTAAAGTTGATTTCCACTGACACGTTTTTGGCTAAGTACGCGTTAACCAGGGGAACGCACGTACATTTTAATCACGTAAACAAAAAATAAGACAAGATATATAAGGGGCCAGTTATTTAAACGGAGTTTAGCCAGTGTTTAACAAAACCGCCGTTTTAAACCATTTTCAGTTGCCGAACGCTTTTATATAAATACGATTTATCGTGAACAGTTTCATGAAAGCATATGGCGTAGATTAGAAAAGCATTTGTCTTCTTAAAATAAGCCACTATGGACGAGATTTAAAAGTCCAAAGATTTCCTAAACCGCAGTCTAAGTTAGACTTCGTTTAAATATCCGACCCAAAGTGTTGAGATTAAACGTGAAGTTGAGCGAGGTTTAACTTTTACGCTTACGAGCGACCGTTCATGCGTGGCCTTTATCTTATTTGCGAACGTAAAATTTACGCACGCAAAAATTACGCGACAGTGGAAATCAACCCATAGAAAAAGACTAGAAGGGTAGAAAGAGTAGAGACTTTCGGAATTTACGTAAGTGTAGTTAAGAGGGGAGGTTCTAATCTAATGTTGACTGGTCAACGGCTAGGCTCGATTACCAGTAGCCTCCCACGCAGGCATTTTTAGGGGAGCTCTTTCATCCCTCCCCACAAGAAGGACAAGCTTCCCTAAAAACGCCAGCGTGAGAGGCTAGCTTACTAGCCGCTGTTCGGGAAAATGAGCCCGCAATCATCCCCAGACCGGACCCAGGAGACGGCGGAAATCGAGCCTAGTCAACGACGTGTTTCCAGAATTTCCCAAGAACGCCTTGCGCGCATGCTGAAAAATTAACCGGGGCCACCTTACGCGCCTAGTTTCTTCAAATCGAGGAGATTTCGCATATTACCAATACAACGAAAAAAATGTTACTTCTCTGAGCAGTGGAGTATTCCCGTTTAAAACATTGGTGAGTAACACCCCCGGGGAATTCACTTTATTAATTCGCCGATATGTCAGTCGTGAAAATTTTTGCTCGTTTCCGAGTAGTGTAGCAGCTGCTCGTAAGGTCTCTCCTAATTGGTCGCAGAAAACAATGACATGTCATTCTTTCTATTGTTTTAGTATTGTTTGGGGTCAGGGAATCGCGCCATTGGTGACTTCTCTTCCAAATAGCTGCTACATCTGTTCCGAGGTGGTGGGAGGGGTAATGGCAAACGTTTTAGTTCGAAGTTTGCCGCCCGCTTCTAAGAAAGCCCTGGGATTTTACGCCAACGTGGTGAGTTATTAACCGTGTGTTATCACCCCCAAGGAAGGGGGGGGGGGGGGGGGAAGGAGGGGTACTCCCTAATATGTCCTCTACGGGGATGTGCCGCTGGACAGGGTATGGTTTTCGTCCTCTCTGCCCTAGACAAGGTATATAATTTCGCACGACTGTTTTAAGTAGGGTATACAATTACGCGTAAGTCTGTCCTAAACAGTGTGCATGATTTGTGCGAGTCTGTTCTAATTATAAACAGGGTGTTTCATGCGCGATCGATTTCGTCTTAGTGCAAACAGGGTACTAAACAATGTTGTCCTAAACAGGGTATATATTTTAGGAATTTTTTGTCCTAAACAGGGTCAAACCCTCAGCGGCTCACCTATACCCAAATATTAGTCGAGTAGCCCACCCCCCCCAGGGTTATCACGGTGAGTCAATTTCTGGTAAGTTACCAAATTTTGAAATTACAATAGTTTGGCATGCAGAATTTCAAGATTCTGCATGCAGAATTTTGAAATTTCAAGATTTGACCTAAACCGAACTAAAACCCTGAATTTGTGTAGCTAAAAGTATCTGATACATGATTTCAGCTAGGCCGATAAGGCTTTTGTTTGCAAACACATATTGATATTAAAAATTGACTGAACTAAAATAAGCATGTTAAAATTAACTTATCTCATAAATGTACCTCTCTGAGCAGATTATTGAATTGCAAGATAATTTTTTTACGAGAAAAGTAGTTTCTTTTGAAAATAATGATTCCAGACCAGAGTTCACAAAACAAAGCCTGTTCAAATCAAAAGCCATTGTAATCTCTACCCTAACCGGCTTCAGCTGAATCTGAAGTCAAAACAAATCTTTGGTGTCTCATAGGCCTTTGATTTATTTGCGTTGTTTTTAGTATAAACAGTAAAGCAGAACAAAGAGAACATAGGTTTCCCCAGTTATTACTGAATAAGTTCATTAATTATATTCGTAGTACCTTGCTCTTTCCACCATAGCCAAAGTGTTCAAACAAAATGAGTTCGTCGACGGGGTTTACCAGGAACACGGAGCCATTAACATCTTTTATGTTTACGTGTTTTTCAACACCCATTACTCTCTTGTAACTATGTGGCCCTTTGTCCTTGTTGTAGTCTTTGAGAGTGTAGAAGATCCAGTTTCCTGCTGTAACATCGGCTATTGTGAATTTGTTCCCGTCTTTGTCCTGAAGATTCGGTTCTGACTGTGTAAACGTGCACCCTGGTGAACCTTTCTTCACGTACAACGTGATGGACATGGCGGATCAAAACTGCAGTAGATAGACACAGAAATATCAAACAATGCAATGATATTTACCAATTACCATAATTGACTCTTCATGCTAAATCGCTTTATTCTACAGGGGTTTTTTCGTCTAGGCTTTTTGCACTGAAGAGGCCTTGTGTGAGTGAGCCTTACTGATACCTTGCTTAAAAATGCCAAGAAGTGAGAGGTCGAAGAAAGAAACAGTTTTCATTTGTAGATTAACGTCTCGGAATCACTTCTTAATCAATAATTATTATTTGTGCGAGGCCTCGTCCCTGCAGTGGTACCCAAACTATAGACGACTGATTTCCAGCTGTCTTTGCATAGAAGTTTACTCACCTCTGTTTGCGAAGCGTTGAATTTGAAGAGACAACCTTTCTAGATGTCTATAACGACACTTTTGCTACTATTTCTGATAATTCATAGACCAGAGACCAGAACTGTGCATGTCATTCGCTTGCTTTTATTTTATCGCTTTAAGCCTCCAAAAAAGAAATGCTTCAATTTAACTCTCCAGGGATTATCAAAACAGACTAAAGAAGGCTAATACGTACTCAAAATAAGGGCTAAAGGAGTTATGTCTTTAAAAAAGATCCTCAGCGCGCCTTAGCTAGCTATTGTCAGATACCTATTGACCCTACGGATTACCTTTGTTATAGGGATGTGCCATTCGGTCTGCGTTCAGCCACTATCACTGCCAACGCACGATCAAAAGCGATGTTCATTCCACCGGTGAAACCTACCGTATTAATTCTCATCTAACTTGCACTACTTTCACAGACAGCCCAAGCTCACGTCACGTGAAAGGATTAGATTAATTATTAGCGGTGTGCGAGCCGGGACGTGACTGTTCAACGAAAGCGGTACTGGGTTACATGGCGGCCGTGAATTTATAAAGGATTTGTATGGGAATCCACGTTATAGATTTAGGAAGATAAATACTAGTAGAAATTCTCAATAAAAAACGTCTTACCTTATTTACATGGTGTGTTCTTGCTTGCTGTGTGGTTATTTTCCCGATCCGGTGCGATTTTAGCGATTTTTTTCATTTCTGAGTTTCCACTACTAAAGAGAGAGCAAGGCCGAACACTTCCAATCTGGACAGCCCGCCGAACGAAGCCAAAAATTCCAGGTTAAAATATCCCCACGGCCAAAATTCCACCGCAGAATCCAACTACAAAGGTTAAACTTTCATTTCAACTTTCTAGCCACGCAATCGCATCCCTGCGAGCGACGCCAGGCGGCAGTTTGTTTCCCCGATGAAACAGTAAAACGTTGGGCCAGAACCGCGTACAAATCCACCACGACACAACGACCGTTGAAATCGGCTTGGTAACCTCGTCACGTTGACAAACAAAGACTCACGGGGTACACTAACGCAAATTCAGAACAGAAATTCTTGTTGACAATTTGCGTTAGTGTACCCCGTGAGTCTTTGTTTGTCAACGTGGCCGTGGGGATATTTTAACCTGGAATTTTTGGCTTCGTTCGGCGGGCTGTCCAGATTGGAAGTGTTCGGCCTTGCTCTCTCTTTAGTAGTGGAAACTCAGAAATGAAAAAAATCGCTAAAATCGCACCGGATCGGGAAAATAACCACACAGCAAGCAAGAACACACCATGTAAATAAGGTAAGACGTTTTTTATTGAGAATTTCTACTAGTATTTATCTTCCTAAATCTATAACGTGGATTCCCATACAAATCCTTTATAAATTCACGGCCGCCATGTAACCCAATACCGCTTTCGTTGAACAGTCACGTCCCGGCTCGCACACCGCTAATAATTAATCTAATCCTTTCACGTGACGTGAGCTTGGGCTGCCTGTGCTACTTTCAATGTTATTTAGTACATGATTTTCAATGTCGCCTTTGTAATCTACAATACATTGGGGGAAACAAAACGTCGCCTCAAAGACCGCTTCAATGAGCACAGCAGGCGACATGATACAGCAATTACATCCATACAGAAGCTTCTGAACATTTTCTTTGTAGTAACCATTCTGACAACCATATGCTTTTGATCTCTATTGAAAAACTCAAGACTGGACGCGATTCCATCAGGAAGGCGCACGAAGCGCATTACATCCATAAAGGAAGCGACCCTTGAGCTGAGGGCCGAGTTGTTCAAAGCTTGATTAAGTTAACCCAGGGTTAGTGCGAGATTTGAACTCAGATTTTAAGGGTTAAAAAGCCGTCCCGTCTTCTTTCTTTTGTTCTACAAGTTAATGATTGGAAGTTCTTAAAATAACAGAGAAAGTTATCCGAGAAAATGCTTTTAAACACAAGAAAAAGAAACGCGGGCTAAATTTAACCCCGGGTTAGGCGCTAATCGGCCTTCGAACAACCGGGCCCAGCTGGGCATTAATAAGCGTGATGATTTGCAGTTCGCCAACACCATACTACGTCATTTCTGCCCATTGTAGTACTGCATATACATTTCTGTAATTTCATGATCTTCCTGTGAATTATATGAAGACAACAATGGGATTTGTACAAAAGCGTTACTACTAATTAATTTAACTATTTTAATGAAGTAAATTACTTTGATTCATGTGCATAAAAACTACAGTTGACTCCCTATAACTCGAACCCTCGCTAACTGGAACCCCGCGCTCACTCGAACCAAAATCGATTTCCCCTGGATTTCCGTCATACATTTACTGTAATTTTACCCTCGGTAACTCGAATTCTCGATAACTCGAACCTCCCGCTAACTCGAAGTAGTTTTTGTTTCCCCTCAGATCATTTCTATATAATTTTTCCCTCGATAACTCGAACCATGTTTTGAGCCCTAAAAAAAGTCGAGAAAAATCGGTCTACTGACGTCCGAAACATTGAATTTCCCATTGACGTGTTGTAGGCATATAGTTTACAAGTGGAGGCTGATGTTGTTTGTCACAAATCAGCACGAATCTAACGTGAAACAGCTTTCAGAGCTTTACTTGTCAAAACAGTAAGTATCCTTCAATTTTCACTTAACATTTCTATAATTAGCTGTGATTAAAATGTTCACTGTGCAGTAAAAACTGCTTTTTCCTTACTCCCGGCTTTTTTCTTCTTCTTCGAGCTCCCGGTAACTCGAACTCCCGATAACTCGAACTTTTTTCGATTTCCCTTGAAGGTTCGAGTTATCGGGGGTTGACTGTATACTCCCTTTGGTTTACACACGCACCAATGTTATCTCTGACAGAAGTTAATAATATCAAGTCTACACTAGAACTGAACTAGAACTAAGAGGAAAACGCTAAATTTATAATCAACGAACCGTGCTGGAAAACGATCTAGAAATGAGAGTAACATGGTCGTGGGTCGTGGGTAGCTACATGGTAGACCCACAAAAACGCGAAGGGTATAAGCGATCTTGAGCAAGTCCCTCAGGGTAGTTTCTGGGTAGGGGGTGGGGTAGGATAGCTATTAGCTAATAATGGGTGGACGTCCAAAGTATCGAGTTGAAAAGGGAAGGACCATTCATAGAAAAGTGAGCATGCTGAGTTGCATAAGGAAAAATTACTGTACTGACCTCCTATTATCAACATCAACGAAAAAATCTGTTTTGAACAACGAGAAATCTAATACCTGTAAACTCGGAAAATTCCAATCGGCTGGGTAAGAATCGAACTGACCACCCTCCGAGTTTTAGTACGGATGCTCTAACCACTGATCTACTGGAGGCTCAATGGCGAGAAGGGTCGAAAATCAATTATTATTACACCAGTTATACAGGACCTGTAACGGGGACTTACCGGACATTTTCAAGAAAAAAAAAATGCAAGGGAAATGTAACGAAAGAAAAATCCCCCCCTTCTATTATTTCTAAAAAAGAACAAACAACCAAAAAAAGCAAAAACAAAACAAATTTCTAATGTCGGTGACCAACTCTGGCTCGGCCTCGTTCTCAATCTTTCTCAAGCTTCCGCTGATCTTCAACAACGGGCTCATCTTCCGTGCTGACGTTCTGATCTTCCCGCGCTGTTTCTTCAACAACGTGCATTCGTGATTTTCATCAAATCAGAAAAGGTAAGTGATTTTTACAGTATGCATGATTTTGTATATTGGTGGTTCTTATCTAGTGAAATAAATCAGCGTTACTTGAATTACATTTCCACGAATACCGTCAACGTCGCTTTTTTCAATTCAGTATGTGAGTAAACAGCAGCGTCGTCTCGAAAACAATAAAACAAATTGTCAGCATTTCAACAACTAATGTTAACAGAGCAAAAGTTTGCTTAGTTATCGTTCAAACAAAATTTTTTTTTTCATGCAGTCCGTCAAAATGAAAGAAAGTTATTGATTTCGAAAAATTCTCCTATTTTTCCGAAGGAAAATTTTACGACCCACAACCTGGTACCCATGACCCACGACTTTGCACCCACGACTATTAGTTACTCCGTCCACAAATTACCCGGAGTAGTCAATCGATAAAAATCGGTATCGATTTATCAATCGATAAATCGGTAAATATGATTTGATTGGTATCGATTGTATCGATCAATCGGTAGAAATCGATGACACACTCGTTTCTTCTATCGATTAATCTAGATTTTACCGATTCCATCGATTTATATCGGAAGATACATCTGTTCTTCTGTTCATCCAAGAATGAAAACTGATTTCATGCAAACAGTGAATTTGTTGACAATGGAGTGTCTGTTGCAATTGAGAGTCGAAGGATCAAACAATTTATTATCACTTTTTTAATAAAAAGTTTAAAAAAATCTTATTTTTCCTTTAAAACCCGCTTTAAAGTCTTCTTCTGAAGGCCGATATTGGCCAGGTTTGTAGGCGCCCAGTTTTTTCAAGTCTTCCGTAGCAGGTCAGAATTGTCGCATTTTTTTTATTCCCGCGAAACTCGCGCCATTTGACGACAGACCTGACGGCTGAATTTGCTGTAGCCTGCTTACCAAGCGTTTCTGTGCGGTTTAGGAGCAAAGAACGAGGAACATAGAGTCAAAGACCGCACGAAAATGGCGCAAGTAAAGAAAAGAAGTAGTTTGCCCTTTTCTCCGTTCATGGAGGAAGAGCAAAGAGGCTGTGCTGGTGCAATCTACAATGAGGGACAAAAGTGTTGAGACACTTCCGTAAAATGGCCCCTTTTGCATAGTGGACATACCTATCCCCTCTCCCTGTCTACCCCAACCCATTCCCCCCAAAATCAATGTTGTACTTTGGACCCTCAAGTATTTCTTTTACTTCAGACAACATTGATTCGGGGGGTGAGGGGATTTACGGCGTTTATAAGGAATGAAATGATAAATGAATTAAATGTTTGACAAAAGCACCCGTTTTAAACAAGTGTGTCAACTATTTTTGTCCCTGATTTTAGCTAAATAGAGGTTTGCAAAAATTGCGTAATGTTTGTTAACGATGAACATTCAACGGTTACCCTGTAGTGTGGTAAAGTTTCATGTTGTTGAGGAAGGATTTGATTGTGAATAGCTGTACTATACTTTGTGCAAGACTTTTCGATGAACTTTGATCACGGATGACAATCTTGCGACTAATCTACAGTTTATTGACAGCTAAATGTATTTATTAAATGGACGTATCTATTTTAAAATCGACTACAGTACGTATTTCAATGACGTAATCCAATACTAGTATTGTCAATTTAGGCCGGTGTTCGCGCCCTTAATGGCGGTGTCGGCTAAATAGGGATTCGTTACAAAGAGGAGTATGAGACGTTACTTTCGGGACCCGGCTTAGTGTTCGCTTAATAGAGGGTGTCCGCTTCATTGGCAGGGGTAACTAACGAGAATATCTTCAAAACCACTTAAACATAGTATTGTTAAACGTATTTTAGTATTTAAACGGTAGATATCGGCATATTTTTATCCCCTAGAATTTCTCATCTGTTCGGATTTCCTAACTGAAAGTCTAGTGATCCAAAAATTATAGGGATCAAAACTTACCTTTTCGAAAATTTCAGCCAGAAAAAAGGCTCCCGAAAATTCTAGCTGACCCTTTTAGGGTAAAAATCCGTTAAAAATGGGTAATTATACCAATTTAAGAGGTTCCAAAATCCTAGGAGAGGCAAGCAAGCATGAAATTTTACAACAAATGTTCCGAAAACTCTAGATCTCAAATCGTCTTCCGAACAAATATTTTCCGAAATTAATGTTGCGTGCCCCTGAATTGGGGGTCCGCTTAATAGAGGTTTCACTGTATATTACTTTGATTGGCAAAACAGCTATACTCACTTTAGCTTGCACACCTACCAATGTTATCTAGCTTTATCTCTGACAGAAGTTAACACTGTGAAGTTTCCACTGGAACTGAACTAAGGCCATCCCCATAAAATGTTTCGTTTCCCATCGCCCGTCCGACCGATTTTTATGGAAAAGTAAAAAAAAAAAAAAAAAAAAAAAAAAAATTCCAGAATCACTTGTAAAGAAGCAAGTACTTTAATTTACAAGCACACGATCTTGTCTTAGTAACACCAATTGTCTTAAATTATCATCGATACTTTGTTTTTGTAGCCTTTTTAGACATTTGATAGTCCTGTTAATATACATCTTTTACCATCTGATTATATCATGCAGACTAAACGTGATATTTAATATGCAATCATGTGTTCATTCTTTTTTTTTTTTTCGACCGACCGACCGACCCACCTTCACGAGAGGGAGGGCAGTGGGAAACGAAACATTTTATGGGGATCAGGCCTAACTAAGATGGTCAACGAAACGTGCCAAAAATCATAGCGTATTTCCTATGCAGACATTACATAAAAGGACAGGAAACATAGCGGTTGGCTTATCGAAAAAAAACTTTTCATTAAAAACCATTAATGCAGGGGATAATCGATTTCAGGAGCCCATCACCGATTTATAATAACTATCGTTAGCACGTTCGAGTAATTAAACGAGGAATTAACGACAAGAAATTACGTTTCAAAAGCAACAAACATTTTCCGTAATTTGTCCTCCTGCTGACTGCAGGAAACTGCTAAATATATTTAATGCTGATCGAGCATCATAACTGTATCTGTTTTTATTCCAACGACGGTATTTTAGACTTCCTCATTCATATTTAGGACCTAGAAATGTAGTACATTTTACATTCGACTATTAATTTTAATTCAGTGTGGTAATCTCATCAACTTCTTTCTCTTAGTTTTAAAAATCTGATGGGACCACTCAGTTCACTGTACTGCAAAAAACTGTTAGCACCTTTGTGCTGTAAAATAAATTAGACAAGAGGAAAAAAATTGAAGTCATTAAATCCTGCGACTTGCCTTTCGATCGAGGGATGAAGTGGCTTCTGCAAGATCACGCGCACAAAATGATTTGCTTTCGTAAATTACTTGTTTTAAGAGGGTCTCAATGGGGTTAACCGATAGGCGTAAAACGGCCCAAAATTTAGTCGATAGCCGTAAAAATTGAAAAAATTTAACCGGTAGACGTAAATAGGGTAAAAAGAGTTAACCGTAAAAACATTTTGCTCCTTAGATTTGATAATTTGAGGAACGTGCTTGACTCAATTAGAACGGTTGTGTTTCTTATTTCCCGGCTACTTTGACTCTTCAGGGTCGGCCAGGGGGGGTAGTGGTATACCAGTATAGCAGAAAAAAATTCGCCAAAATACCCCAAAATACCCAAAATTCATCCAAATATACCTAAAATTATACCCAGGTATACTTTATACCTGAAATTCAAAGAAAGTGATATACCGAATACCCGTATTTAAACTGCAATATACCGTATACCCGATTTAAAAAGCCTCTGTATACCGTATACCCAAAAACCCTGGCCGACCCTGACTCTTTACGTTCCCGTTTCTGCTAGTTTTGCTTTTCACGAAGATTCTATTCAAATAAATTGTTATGTCTTTTATTGGGAATGGTCCTTTTCATGGCTCACAAAAAAATTTAGTTGACTGGCAATAGCTTAACCTTTTGTTTCTATTTTAATCAAAGAGTTCGTGTCATTTTAAGAGAATGAGAAAACTGCGGCAAAGATCTTCGAAGCCGCGTACATCTCCGCTTGGCTCCGACACTTGTAAAGAGTCACAGAAATGTTCGAGTCTCAATCTGTATGTTTGTTCTTTTTTAGTTCATGTTTCACTGCAATCTGTTCTTCAGTGGGGTAAAGACCCGATCGTGGTAGTAAAAAGAGAAGAAGGTAGCAAATACAAAGCGACGCGAAGAACAAATCAGTAGCCCCTGAAGAAATAGTTAACATTTCTACGCGTAAAATGATATTAGAAGTGGAATACTCTAAAAGCATGATTTGTGAAATATTAAAAATCTTCAGAAGAATAACTTATTTCATCCCAGGATGATCCTAAAAAAAAATACAGGTTTATTAATATTTAACTCTTTGAAACGAAGAAATTAATTTTTAACTTTATAGTTAACCGTAACTGAAAAAAATTAACCGATAGCCGTAAAAGAGCCAAAATTTTAGCCTGTAACCGTAAATGCCACCACCCCATTGAGACCGTCTTTTAATAATTCTCTTGCTTGAAAGATTCATATACAGCATAACTCCAGGGAGTAGAAAAGCAAATCGATTAAGGTGACTCGACCCAGTTTTTTTGTGGGGGCCCCTCCTACTTTGAAGCTCTCTGGTATCCCCACCTTTACTTTTATCGTAAGTCTAACACATAGAATGGATAACATATAGATCAATCTACAATATAACATAAAATATTTGGCGATCGGAGTAAATGTCACGTGTTATAATGCCACGCCCCTTTGAGGTCTGAGTCGAAAATCTGCTGTTACAGGCATTTTTTCGTGAAAATCTCTCAGCTACACATAGCGCGCATTAGTGCCTTGCGCTGAACAGAGTTTCATCAAAATCGCAAAGACCCAATTCGAGAAATTCAGCGGTTTCCAAATTTAGGTCATAATTTATGCGAAAATGATAAGCAAACTTTACACGGATTATATCTAATAAACTATGAGATTCATCTCTTTATTTTGAGCATCCTTATAACAGATGGGTCCTTGCAAGTCAGCAAAACGCTTTAGGGCCTTGTAAATGCGCGCGATTTCGAGCAAAGCAAACATATAGAAATTATAGTTTTCGCTATTTGTTGACGTTTGTCTGCGTTTAAGAGTCTTTCTCACGAAAAAAGCATTTTCTTAAAAATTCGTAGTTTTTTTTCCTTCAAATTTTTTCAGGGCCACAATTGATTAACTAACTACCCGGACTCTGAATTTCATGGTCATTGAAAAACTGCGACATTATCTTCTATAAGCCCAAACTTGAGTAAACATTGAAGATTTTTAGCGTTTTGGCTGAGTTTGTGCTTTGGGAGTTGTCTGTTGTTTCTAGTCTGTCATTATACAGCATTCTTGTTCAGCACGCGTGTAATGACCGCGTTTGGCTGACTTCCGAATGCTCACCGAGAAATGATCAGTTTGGTACAGCGAGACAGGCCATCGCGTGATACATACAGGTTTAACTCACAATTTTTAATCAATTCTTGGCTTCTTGTGCCTTTGCAAAAAAATCAAGAAGTGCTACACACCAAATCTACTTACTATTAATATGTTTAATGCAAGCCAATAATTAAACCAACTCGTGACGGGAATATCTCGGTGAGCATTCGGAAGTCAGCCAAGCGTGGTCTTTGTACGCGTGCTGAACAAGAATGCTGTATAATGACAGACTAGAAACAATAGACAAATCCCAAAGCACAAACTCAGCCAAAACGCTAAAAATCTTCTATGTTTACTCAAGTTTGGGCTTATAGCAGATAATGTCACAGTTTTTCAATGATCATGAAATTCAGAGTCCGGGTAGTTAGTTAATCAATTGTGGCCCTGAAAAAATTTGAAGGAAAAAAAACTACGAATTTTTAAGAAAATGCTTTTTTCGTGAGAAAGACTCTTAAACGCAGACAAACGTCAACAAATAGCGAAAACTATAATTTCTATATGTTTGTTTTGCTCGAAATCGCGCGCATTTACAAGGCCCTAAAGCGTTTTGCTGACTTGCAAGGACCCATCTGTTATAAGGATGCTCAAAATAAAGAGATGAATCTCATAGTTTATTAGATATAATCCGTGTAAAGTTTGCTTATCATTTTCGCATAAATTATGACCTAAATTTGGAAACCGCTGAATTTCTCGAATTGGGTCTTTGCGATTTTGATGAAACTCTGTTCAGCGCAAGGCACTAATGCGCGCTATGTGTAGCCGAGAGATTTTCACGAAAAAATGCCTGCAACAGCAGATTTTCGACTTAGACCTCAAAGGGGCGTGGCATTATAACCACGTGACATTTACTCCGATCGCCAAATATTTTATGTTATATTGTAGATTGATCTATATGTTATCCATTCTATGTGTTAGACTTACGATAAAAGTAAAGGTGGGGATACCAGAGAGCTTCAAAGTAGGATGGTACCCCCCCAAAAAAACTGGGTCGAGTCACCTTAATGAGTTTCATTTCAAAACACGAAACATCTTCTGTTTGGTGGTCAGTTTTGCATGGCTTGCAAGCAAATATGATCTTTCGAGATTAGTTGAAATATTGGATTCAGTGATTTTCAAAGAATCGAACTCTCGCCCCACAGCGGGGCATCAATTGTAAGAGGTTGTTTTTCAAAGTATTACTTGCCCTTAACAAACGGCAGAAGACAGTTTTCTATGAGCAAGCCAAAATGCCTTAGGATATTTCTATCTTTAGCATTCTCATTATCTTCTAAGTTTTACAATCACGTACTTAGCTTTTTAATGGCTGTTTTCAACAAGAGAGAAACATCTTCGTTGGAAGCTAGTTATTAAATTCAGTTGAGCATTATACTACCGTGACTTTGATATTCTTCGGCATTCCCTTATGTAAATAAGAAAGAGCCATACGATGTTCTTGCATGCAGTTATAAGCCTGCGTTTGTTTGGGCACAGACGAGGCTAAAAGATAAAATATTCGTCAAGAACCGTACAGGATGACCCGATTAGTCAGGTGGCTAAAGGCTCAGATCTATACAGAGCGGACAAAAGCACCAAACTTTGCATGGTTGTAGCTTAGGGCATGTTAGTCAATATTAGGATCGATGCCCACAACTACCTCTTCAGGATTTGCAGCAACTGCTCGCTGAAGTTCTTCAACAACCTTCCATGATGGGTACATGGAAAGCATCTGTTCAGCTCTGCGAGCAAGAAGCCACAAGTACAGCCTAAGGCGGAGGAAACAAAGGCTACACAGAGTGACGCAACAACCCTCCAGTGTTACAAGTGTAATGCTCGCGGACACAAAGCTATTAACTGCCCAACCCTAGCTAAAAGGTGTTTCCTGTGTGGCAAGCAAGGTCATGAAGCGAGGAACTGTCGATCAGGTGGACGAAAGTCAGGAGGCCAAGGTAAGGATGGTAACCCTGTGCAACATGGTCAAGTTAGTGCTGGCTGTTTGGTTAAGTCACCCGATCTTAACGCTACCCCCGAGGAAGTCAAGTCGTGTATTCAAGATGATCAGCTTCTGTTAGCCTGTGGCAAGAAAGTTCCGTTGCTGAGTAATGCCTGTGTTGAACCCTTAACTGGAGTAAGAAGTAAGATGCCTGTTGTAAAGGGTAGAGTTGGAGAGAAGACTGTTGACGTTTTAAGAGATACCGGTTGCAGCGGAGTAGTAGTCAAGAAGGACCTTGTCAGCGAAGATCAGTTCACCGGAGACTTTAACGTTATGTTGCTTATTGACAACACTGCAAGGAAGGTGCCTATAGCAAGAATTTATATTGATACGCCTTATCTTAAGGGCCACGTAGAAGCGCAGTGCCTTTCAGATCCTATCTACGACCTTATTATTGGCAACGTACCTGACGCCAGGGACGCACAAAATCCAGACCCCAGTTGGCAAGAGGCCTGTGCAGTAACTACAAGAAGTCAAGCTAAGAAAAAGGATGAACGCACAGCCTTGAAGGTGCCAAGTAGCCGTGAGAGCCCTATTGTGGATAGAGACAAGCTCAAGCAGATGCAGCGTGAAGATGAGAGTCTGCGAAAGTACTGGGATCGAGGTGATGTACTAGTGAAGGGTCAGGCGGAGATTTCATTTGAAGAAAAATGTGGAGTACTGTACCGTCTGTACAAGCACCCTTATGTGAATGGTGGAAAACCGCTTAAACAAGTCATGGTACCTGAAAAGTTGAGGCGCCCCATAATGGAAGTGGCTCACGGATCGATAATGGGCGGTCACATGGGCATCAAGAAAACAACAGACAAGATCCAGAGTGCGTTTTATTGGCCTGGAATTCAAGGTGACGTGACTCGATTTTGCAAGTCCTGTGATGTTTGTCAGAAGACTGTAAGTAAGGGATAAGTACCGAAGGTACCGTTAGAGAAGATGCCGCTGATTGACAAGCCCTTTAAGAGAGTAGCAATAGACCTTGTTGGGCCTATCAGTCCTGCGAGTGAAGAAGGACACAGGTACATATTGACGCTGGTAGATTTTTCGACTCGCTACCCTGAGGCTGTACCACTAAAGAACATTGATACGGAGACTGTAGCAGAAGCGTTGGTAGATATCTTCAGCCGTCTAGGAGTACCCGAAGAAATCCTGAGTGATCTGGGCACACAGTTTGTCTCGGAGTGTATGAGAGAAGTAACCCGACTACTAAGCATTAAACAGCTTACAACAACGCCCTATCACCCGATGTGTAACGGTTTGAACGAGAAATTCAACGGAACGATGAAGTCTTTGCTGAAGAGACTGTGTAGTGAGCAGCCAAGACAGTGGCATCGCTACATAAACCCACTGTTGTTTGCTTACCGTGAAGTCGCCCAAGAGTCCACTGGTTTTTCGCCGTTCGAGCTGTTATATGGAAGAGCTGTTAGAGGACTAATGACCATACTCAAACAGCTGTGGACGAAGGAAGTTGAGGAGCCTGAAGTAAAGAACAGTTACCAGTACGTTTTTGAGTTGCGAGAGAAGTTAGAAGATACCCTTAAGCTCCCCCATAGTGAATTGGAGAAAGCCCAGCAGAAAGGAAAGCACTATTACGACCGCAAGTCTAAAGTAAGGAAGTTTAAACCAGGTGAGAAAGTGCTTGTGCTGCTACCTACCGACCATAACAAGTTACTTATGCAGTGGAAAGGCCCCTTTGAAGGCAGTTCAGTAGTAGGTCTCAATGACTACAAAGTGAAAGTAAAAGGCAAGGAGAAAGTTTACCACGCTAACCTCCTTAAAAAGTATTTTGAGCGAGAGGAGACTACAGTCGAAGGAGCAGTAGCTGTTGGAGCAGGCGCTACGAGTATAGACGATGCTGTCGACTGTGCGGCTAAAGTTGATGAAGCAGAGGAAGAAGAGGTCGATTTCCTAGAGCTTGGTGGTTATGTAGCCAAGGAATCAATTGAGGATATTGCAACTGGACCAAATCTTACGGACGAGCAACGAACTGAATTTACGGATCTGGCTTAGCAGTTCACAAATTTGTTTACTGAAGCACCAGGTACCACAGATCTTGTTCAGCATCATATTAAATTCACCTGAGACGAGCCAGTCAGATCAAGACCTTACCCAATACCTTACAGCATGAGAGAATCACTGAGAAAAGATATTACTGACATGATCAAGATGGGAGTTATTAGAGAGTCCAGTTCTCCGTACGCGTCACCTGTTGTAGTAGTGAAGAAAAAAGACAACAAAAACCGCGTGTGCGTTGATTATCGGAAATTGAATAAACTAACTGTATTTGATCCTGAGCCTATGCCAACCGCTGAACACTTGTTCCATAAGCTTAGTGGAGACAAATTCTTCTCAAAAACTGACCTCAGCAACGGATACTGGCAGATAGCTATACCAGAGGAGGACATTTCGAAAACTGCGTTCGTAACACCTGACGGGTCGTACGAGTTTTTGAAGATGCCGTTTGGAATGATTAACTCAGCGGCGACACTGAAGCGTGCAATGAAGAAATTGATAGAAGATCTAGATGATGTCGACTTCTACTGGGATGATACCCGTACGTGGGAAGAACATATTAGAGCCCTCAGAGAGCTGTTTTCGCGCCTTGTCCAAGCTGGGTTGACTATTAGACCTACGAAGTGCCTTTTCGGAGTAAACAGTGTGGATTTCCTAGGCCACCGACTAGAGCAAGGAATGATTGGTCTACATCAGGATAACGTGGAGAAAATTAAAGATGCCCCAAGGCCAAGTACAAAGAAACAGGTGCGCTCATTGATGGGTCTAGCAGGATACTACAGAGATTTCATACCCAACTTCGCAGCCATCGCAGCGCCCTTATCTGATCTCACACGGAAAGGCCAACCAAATAAAGTTGAGTGGAGTGAAGCACAAGAGAAAGCCTACCAAACAATCAAGTCCTACCTAACAAGTGAACCTATTTTACGTCTTCCCGATCCAGCTAAAACCTATTTCTTACGGACGGACGCTTCCAACAATGGAATTGGAGCAGTATTGATGCAAACGCACGATGAGAAATTATTCCCGGTTTGTTATGCAAGCAAGAAATTGTCAAGTGTGGAGCGCAACTATTCTACAATCGAGAAAGAATGCCTAGTGATTGTATGGGGAATCAAGAGATTCCATCTATATTTGTATGGTGTACCTTTTGTGCTGCAGACAGACCACGAGCCGCTGAAGTACATGAACAGTGCAAAATATACCAACGCACGACTAATGCGATGGGCCATGCTTCTACAAAGTTACAGTTTCAAGGTAGAAGCCATCAAAGGATCAGAGAATGTTGGAGCGGATTATCTTAGTCGAGCAGAAGAGTAACCTGAGAGACACTGGACTACCCCTGTTGTATATTAGCGTACAATTTTTCTGTTGTAGTGGAAATTTAGAAAATTTCTTCTGAAAGGGGGTTATGTTAC
>NC_133202.1:40082615-40085115 GCF_958299795.1 Porites lutea
TCGCGTATGTGCACATTTGGGGCAAAAATGAAAAAAATATATATTTTCTTCAAATTTTAGTATGAAATTGCTTTGAACGAGTATCTAGAAAAACTGCGTACCTGAATCAGTTTACATTTGTCTAAAGAAACATCAAATGCTTTGCAAAAAATACAATTTACAATCGGAAAGAACTTTTAAAACACTCTGTAAAGCAACCCAAGACACAAAAGTAAGCCAAGTACCTCAAGAACGCCAAGTAACTGAAGTAGGCCAAGACACAAAAGTAAGGTAAGACACTAAAACAACCCAGGACACAAATGTAAGCCACGTAACTCAAGCACGCCAAGTAACTGAAGTAGGCAAAGACACTAGGGCAGGCCAAGTAACTAAAGTAAGCCAAGACACTGAAGCAATCCAAGACACGCAAGTACGCCAAGTACCTCAAGCACGCCAAGTAACTGAAGTGAGCCAAGACACTGAAGCAATCCAAGACACTAAAGCAACCTAAGTAACTAAAGTAGGCCAAGACAATGAAGCAATCCAAGACACAAAAGTGAGCCAAGTATCTCAAGCACGCCAAGTAACTGAAGAAGGCCAAGACACTCAAGCAATCCAAGACACACGTAAGCCAAGTACCTCAGGCACGCCAAGTAACTGAAGTAGGCCAAGACACTCAAGCAATCCAAGACACACAACCGAGTCAAGTACCCTAGAGTACGCCAAGTAACTTACGTAGGCCAAGACTCAAATGTAAGCAACGCGTTCCAAACTAAAATGTGTTTTTTTCAAACTTCAAAATTCCGACAGAAAACCTAACTTCCCTTGGCAAAAAACACGATTTTCTCCAAAAAGTTAATATTATGACTGCACGCTTACAAGAAGCCAGAGTAATAACCAGAAAATACAACGGAGTCGCTGTTGTTGAAATAACCCATATTTATTCTGAGTAGAGTTTTACATTAAAAAATCTACAGTTAGAAATGACGATAATGTACGAAGACAAAAAAGGGCCTAAAATATTGCGGTGCGAAAACAGTGTTGTCTTATTAAGGACTAATTACTGCAGAAAAAATCAAAGAAAGTAATTGTAACAAATATGAATGATGCAGAAATTCTGCATTTTAACCTAGAGACTAGATGCAAAAATTCTGCATAGCCATTTTCCCGCTAAATTCATTACAAAGTCAACAACAAAAAATGGATCATGCAGAAATTCTGCATTTCAACTTAGAAATCTAGATGCAAAAATTTTGCATAACCATATATCCGCTAAATTCATTAAAAAATCAACAACAAATGGATAATGCAGAAATTCTGCATTTCAAGTTTGACTCTTACAAAATCTGGATGCAAAAATTCTGCAGAGCCATTTTTCCGCTAAATTCATTAAAACAACAACAAATGGATAATGCAGAAATTCTGCATTTCAAGTTTGACTCTTACAAAATCTGGATGCAAAAATTCTGCAGAGCCATTTTCCCGCTAAATTCATTAAAACATCAGCAACAAATGGATGATGCAGAAATTCTGCATTTCAACTTTGACTCTTACAAAATCTGGATGCAAAAATTCTGCAGAGCCATTTTTCCGCTAAATTCATTAAAACATCAACAACAAATGGATAATGCAGAAATTCTGCATTTCAAGTTTGACTCTTACAAAATCTGGATGCAAAAATTCTGTAGAGCCATTTTCCAGATTTATCAACAACAAATGGATAATGCAGAAATTCTGCATTTCAACTTTGACACTTACAAAATCTGGATGCAAAAGTTCTGCAGTGCCTTTTTTCCGCTAAATTCATTAAAAAATCAACAACAAATAGATAATGCAGAAATTCTGCATTTCAACTTTGACACTTACAAAATCTGGATGCAAAAATTCTGCAGAGCTTCATTTTGCCAAATTCATTATAAAAACAACATCACTAAACTTGTCTCAAAATGCGCAGGAGGGATGAACGAACAGCTACTGAAAACGTCAGGTTTTGATGTTTTATCGTCCAGGAGAAAACTCCAAAACCCTTAGAGGGGGGGGGGGGGGCAACTAGCCCCCCCCCCACCCCCGCTATTATACGCCCGAGGGCTAAACTGGAATTCCCAGCTGTAAACTTTAGCCTGCGAAAACAGTCGTCTCTACTGAGTGTCCTCGCCTAAGAACATATCGCCTCGCCAGGAGTTAGCTACAGAAAATGGAATAACGTCAATAGCTGCGAAAAGCAAGAAAAGACGGCCATTTTAGCAGGCTAGGCTAAACTAGATTTTGTTCCGCTATTTAAAATTTACCGCGGTAACTCGAATCCGGTTCTTACAACTCATCACCTATGCCGCAAACACTTAGACTACATTGACACTGTAAAAGTTACTTGACTTCGAATTATTAGAGTTATGCTCTCCAGTCGATTCGCACTTCATCAATTCGTACGCACATTACGGTCGATTCGTGGCCGTATTCTAGCGATTCAAACATAATACAACCCACTAATAATAACACAGGGCGCCCACACAATCTGTTTGTG